>NW_015174863.1:321831-375743 GCF_001447785.1 Gekko japonicus | reverse complement strand
CCCACAATTTTTTTTTAAAATTGGTTTTAGAGATTGCTAGTCTCAAACTGGAAAAACAGGCTAGTAAAAAGAATATGTCATATGGGTCAGCCTTTTCCTTCAGTTGTGTCCACCTCAAAAAGCCAGATGCCTCTCCTCAAGAGCATTCTTGATGTTCTCAAGCCAGTTGTTGAATGTAAATGGGATTTGACATATAGTAACAGTTTGTGAAATAGATCTAGGTGGGCAGCCATATTAATCTGAAGCAATAGAACTAAGTTAAGAGTCCAGTGGCACCTTTAAGATCAAAAAAGTTTTATTCAAGGTATGAGCTTCTGTGTGCACAGACACTTCCTCAGATACATTGAAATGGAAGATAACAGTACAAATATATAGACAGATGCCTCTACATTGGTGAACTGCAAATTAGCATACAACTTTATTGCTGTTTGGCCTTTGCACATGTCAAAACATCTTCATTAAGTTGTATGCTGATTTGCTGTTCACCTATTTAGAGGCATTACTTGCTGATTCACTTAAAAGAACTTGCTGACTTTCTAAAACAAGGTAAGAAAGGTCTGAGAATTGAATAAAGTATGAGTTGTGGATTTAAATTCAGTGAATTTTGTCAAAATAATTTCTACTATTTGATATTCATCTAACTGTTTCTTAGTGTTTTTGTTCATGGGCAGTTTTACAAAATCCCAATGCTTGGTTTGTGTTCAAGTCATTAAGTGTCAAACCAAACACACCTGGTGATCAACCAAACACAGAGACAAACATGGTAACAAAAAAAAATCATACAAACTTTTTGTCATTCCTAACATAAAAGAACAATGTCCAAGCTTGCAGTTCAGAGTCTCCTGAGGAGAAAGCAAAATGACCTGGATCTTTGCAAGGACAATGATATAGTCATACCATAAAATCTGACCAAGGGAAGAATAACTATTGGTTAAATAGACAAACTGTGGTCAATACAAGAAAGGCAGGAGAGACAGAGAAGGAAGGTAGGTGGAGATAATCAGATTGCATAAATAGCAGTATAACAGACCAAGGAAAATCTTAGATCTGGGGTGTCGAACTCATTTGTTATGAGGGCTGGATCTGACATACAATGTAATGCCAGGTAGCGGACATATAAACTTTATATAAATAAGAGCCGAATGGTGGTGGCACTTCTCTAGAACATTCCACACGCTCCAAAATCAGTTCGCTCTCTGATCTGTCATTCAGAGGGTCTCCCTATCCACTGGCTGCTTTGCCTGAGTCCTGCCTCCAACATTCTAAACAGTTTGCTGTTTGTCTCCCCCCCATAGCCAGTCAGAACACAGAGGTTATTTGCATATGCAGCCTCATTGGCCTTTGCCTCGGAACACAGAGGTCGTTTGCATATGCGACTTGATTGGCTTTTGCCTCTAACATTCTAAACAGTTTGCTCTTCTAAGGTAAAATGTGTCCAATCTCCAGGTGAGGTCTGGAGATCACTCAGAATTACAACTGCTTTCCAGACGGCAGAGATCAGTTCCCCTGGAGAAAATGGTGGGCTCTGTATCGTTATATGCTGCTGAGGTGGCCCCCATATGACAGCCAATGTGACGTAGCAGTCAGGGCTTCAGAGCATGGGAGAGGCTGCAGGTGTGTGGGGGGTGGAAAGCTGAAGAGTGAGGGGGAAATAAAGGAAGGTTGATGATTGGCTGGGAAGGAGATAGGGTTCCCAACTCCAGGTGGGAAATTCCTGGAGATGTGAGGGATGGAGCCTGGAGAGGATGAGGTTTCAGGAGGCATGGGACCTCAGACAGGTACAAAGCCATAGACTCCACCCTCCAAACCAGCTATTCCCTTCTGGTGAACCATCATTGCCAATCTCCAGGTGAAGGCTGGAGATCACTCAAAATTACAACTGTTCCTTAGGTAGCAGAGATCAGTTCCTCTGGAGAAAATGGTGGACTCAGTGTCATTATACCCTGCAGAGGTCGCCACAGCAAATTGACACTGACTGTCCAAGGCCAGAGTACCCACCCAGAGCCTCTTTCTAGAGGTCGTTGTATTTATTTCCACAACTAGCCCTTTTCCTAGTAAACTTTATAAACATAAAGATATTATTATTATTTCTAATCAAGGGGAAACATGATATGGCTGGGCATTGCAAGCCCCCCCCCCCCCCCACACACACACACCGGGTCTACTCAGAGTGGCAGTGGCTCTCCAGGGGCTCAGGTTGAAGTGTTTCTCATTATAAGCCACAGCCTGGTCCTTTTAACTGGAGGTGCCAGGGGTAGAACTTGGGACTCTCTGCATGACAAGTGCTGAAAGGAAGAGCCATGGAACTGTGAAGACTGGAAGATGTCAAAGGAGCCTACCAGCTGCTGGATCCTGCAGGGTTGCCATAAATTGGCTGTGATGACACTTTCCACCACCATCCCCACTTGTCACTTTGAGCTAAAGGCAACAGAGTTTTTTCTTCTTCTTAATGGCCTGGGAAGGAAAGTTTGTGTTGTGACTCTGTCCTGGGCTGCACTTCCATGGCAATGTGAGCAGATTTGCTGGCATTCAAGCTGAGAGGAGCCCTGGCCCGAGAAGTTTGCCCGACCAGGAAGTCTTTTGCAAGCAGGCAGAAGGGAAGAAGGTTTGTTTACCCGAGCAGTTGCAGCCTTTCCAAGAAAGTTCCCTGACAGCCTCTTTCTAACTGTGTGCTGAGTGATTGCAAAAACATCACCAGCATCCCGAGCCCAGAAATGCAAAGTCAACCCAGTCCTGACACACTTTCCCCCCAAAACCTCAGCCTCATTCCAGGTTCAAAGGCAACAAGTAGAGAAAGTGGCTGACCTCTAAAACTGACCCTCTCTTTCGCATCCCCCCACCCAGTTATGCTACTCAAAAGCAGCTGCAAAGAGATCTTCTTTGGAAGAAGAAGCAGGGTGAGCACATGCTCCAACCTGCTTTCTCCAAAGTAATCAGCTTCATTGCAGAGGCTTTCCCAGGTGTCCACTCACTTGTCGTTCCATGCAAGCTGTTTAGGCAGGAGGAATCACCTTCACTGGCCTCTTTGGGGCACTGTGGCTTGTAAATCTGAGCCACTAGTCCCATGACCTTCCACTGCTGGCGAACTCTGAGAGTGGGTAGTTTCTTTTTTTAAAGAGTGTAAGAATCCCTCATGCACATGCCATTTGGGGCACCCCACAACTCCTTCCCAGGCTTAACCTAGCCTTACCTAAGACAGTCCCTTCTGCAACCCAGGAACCACCTGGGAAAGTTAAGGAGTCCTTACCATTTTAGGTGTTCCTCCCTCACTCTTTTTTTCCCTCTTTCCACCTGCACAAGCTGGAAACTGGCCTCTTCTGACCTCACACCCATGCTTTGGCCATGCCCCCATTCCCAGTGGTCACTGTTTGCCTGCCCCACCTATCATGACCTAGGGACAAAGTTCTGGGAGTGAGTGGCTCCAAGGGGTGGGGGCGGTGGCAGGTGGAGCTGTCATAGGCCAGGGTCAGCAAGACAGCATGGGCCCAGAGGAGCTTCCAGCTGGAGGTAGAGCCTGGCATGGCACAGGAGAATCAGGTGAAGAATGAGTTGGGAACTTTGGCAGCCCCGCCCTCTGTTCCCTGCACAGCTTGGAAGGGCATGGATGGGCAGAGGAGGGGCCGAAGGGGGGAGAGTGGAAAGCCCCATTAGTGGGCCAGATTAAAGCGCTGGGCAGATTGGTTCTGACCTGCGGGCTGTAGGTTTGACACCCCTGGCTTAGATGATCAAGGGAAACAGGAAATAACAGAAAGAACAAGGAGCAGCGAGAGCAAGCTGCACACAGTTGGTTCTTTGCATCATAGATGTAGAGTGATATTCTAAGTCAGGGGTGTTAAACATGTGGCCCACAGGCCAGATTAGGCCCTCAGAAGGCTTCTATCAGGCCTGCAGTGGAACTGGCTGTTTCCTGCTTCTTCTTCCAGTTTGCTGCTGCATCTAGCTTGCTTTGCCAAACTCTCTCAATCACTCAGGAGAGATAGATAGGCAAGTTTCTGTTCCCTGCAAGGGCTGAGGCTCCTCCCCCTCCCAGGGGGGGAAGAGAGAATGAACCTGAGCTTGCTTCCTGGCTAGGCTGCCTCAATTGCACAGGTGACAAAGGCAAGCCTTTCTTCCCCTCCATTGACTGAAGCTCCTCCCTGAAGGGAGGGAAGGAAGGAGGGAGAGCTTGATTTGCTTGGCTGCCTCAATCACAGGGGAGAAATACAGAGCACCTTTAAGACAACAAAGTTTTACCCAAGGTATGAGCTTTGTGTGCTTTGCTACAGTGTGTGTGTTTTGTTGGGCTTGTTAAGCTGTGGCTCTCCTGGGTGCAACTGGGTTCCCTCCCCCTTTTCATTGTATCCATGCCCTCATGATCTAGTCTTTCTCAGTAGGAAAGCAACGTGAGCTATTTAGATGAGGAATAAGAACAAGCCATTGAGGTGGATTAGGCTGAGAGTCTGTGTCCAGACCAAGTTCACCCAGCACATTTCCTTTGGGGATTTCCCAGATAGTAGGCTGATACTGACCACTGAGGAAGACTATAGTTTTATAGACAAACACATAGCCCTCAGTCTGTGTCATGGTGCCTTCACGTGAGATTTCTGTAGTGAATGTCAATAAATCAAAAGTAGGTTTGCAGCTTACAGATACACACTTGAATAGCATACTCAAGATTGCAACAGCACAGACATTCTGATGCAGTAATTCAGAGCAAGAGGTGTCAGGTATCAGACACTGTTACATAAACAAAATATTGCAAGAGTACTAATGTTTTAAGCATATTTTATGACACACATGGCCTGGCCCAACAAGGTCTCATTTATGCTAGATCTGGCCCTCATAACAAATGAGTTTGACACCTCTGTTCTAAGTAGTCTACTTGGAAGTATGCCATTATAGTTCAATTTGGCTTCCTCCAAGGAACACATTCTTAAGATTGCAGCTATATTGTGCTGATGGGAAAGGGCAGTTGTTAGTCATTGCAGGGATGGATAGAGTAAGATTTGGACTGTAGCCAGTTTCCTGGAAGACCTATGGTTTGAGGGTCATGACTGATGACCCTTGACAAAGATGAAGTTAGATCCCTGTGCAAGCCTGGGAAGAAATTCACTGGGATCTGTAAGCTCGACCTGTGAGCTACAGTCTCGGTATATGGTTGGACTGAGAGAATCCACTGTATACTTTTTACAAATAGCATAAAATTTCTTCTTGAAAGCAACAGTAATGGCATAAAATAAGGGTTACATTCTCTCTTTTGTCTTCTATGTTCCAAATATACGCTAAACATAAGGGGGGGTTAATACTTGAGTACTTTTTGTAATTTTGATTTCTTTAAAAAACTTTTATTCATATTAATCTACTTATTTTTATAAGAGAAATAAGATAGTAAATTTACTAGTAATGTTTTAAGTGCTCTGAGACATTGAGTGGGATAGTAAGCTAAAGACTTCCACTCATACTAATACACTGTCAAATTGATTTTTAAATATTTCTAAAAGTTTTTAACTGCTAAAACAAAAGTTTGCCACTTAACAGGAAATTATAAAAACCATATCAGTGTGTGTTATATAGACATTAAAGATATTGATTAAAAAACTAAAGTGGTATTTTTAAGTGAAGCTCCATATATACAGTGAAATGACATATACAGAAGTATGAATATATTAAGTACATAATGTTATGCTTTCTTATGTAATACAGAATTTCAATATGCAGTATCTGAACTGAACAGGATACAAAAAAGAAGCTTTTTTCTTGTATTTTTCCTCTGATAACTATGTTTTAGATCAGTCAGTGTTTCAGAGAAGCATAAGAATTTTTTTAAATAATATTCTATTCAAGCATTGCATAAATCTGACCATCACAGAAGAGACATCATAAATATATTGTAAACTGGTGGGTCATGGCTAATTTGCAAGTTTAGTAGTCCATAATTAATACATTTTGCATATTAATTTCAAATTTATTTTTGCTGCCGAGCCATAATTTAAGAACACGTTGAGGGTAACACTGTTACCCTCAAATGTGAAAAACTTCAATCAGCCTGTAACGGCTCAGGTGGGGTGTCACATGATGCTGCCACCACTCTGGTTCCAGGCTCCCTTGAGAAGGCCTAGAGCACCCTTCCAAGACCTTCAGACCTCCCTTTTGGCCGAATAATAGGCATAAGGACCAGGCAGAATGAACAATAAAAATAGTTTATTTTATAGGAGGTCGAACAAATAAGGTGCAGAATAATAACAGTAAGTGGGTGAAAAGAAAAGAAATCAAATGCCCTAACACATCTAAATATATACTGTCCCTAGCTCACTATCTCAAGTGGCCTTAGACTACTCACCCTTTCCTCAGGATGAGGGTTTCTTCCCATGGCAGCCTTCCTTTTGGCTCTGCCCTCTGGGAAGAACAGCTTTCCCTTTTATACCAGTTCCTATATTCCCCAACCCTCTTCTTCCCTATTGGTCAAAATTGGCGCCAAAACTTCCCAAGGCCTTCTGGGATTTGTAGGCCCAGCCTCCCCTACTCTAGCCAGGCTCCCTGGGCCTAGTAGGCCACTGGTGGCACCACCCAGATCATGACACAGCCTTTATAAAATCTTGATATATACATTAAGTTCCTCTTTGTATGAGCTGTTGTCCCAGCACAAAAAGTCATAGGATGTGATATTAGGCCTGATGACCAATGTAAGGTAACAGCTAGCACAGTACTGTTACTAAGACTGAAAGAAAACCACAACAGTTCAATAGAAGCATCAATATATAATTGCCCAATAGGAACCATTCATTGTCCATACTTGGCCATAACTGAACTTAATAAAGATATTTCATTTGATACAGTTGCAGTATCCCACTGTTCCTCCACAGAGCTCCCATTCTCCAGTTTATCCTAACAGCAATCTGTGAGGGAGTTTAGGCTTGAAAACACACTGGTCTAAGACCACCCAATGTGATTTTATGGCTGAGCTAGGAATGTGAATTCATGTTTCTTTGGTCCCAGTCCAACTCTACAGCACATAGGTCTGTAATACTGGCAGTGGTGGGTAGGAAACAGAGCAACTGATGGCCCTGCAGCACAGCCTACTAGTGGCCAAAACTGACTAGGAACATTAGTGTAACTCTCTACATTGAGTTTTCCTAATGCTAACTGCTTGGAAACAGAAAAGAACAGACAAGGCATCAGCCTGGTCAGCACCTCTGTCCTGATTTCTGAACAGCATGCTTTAGCTAAATGAACCCCAGAATTTATTATTAAAATAAATTAATTAAAAGTAATTAGTGACACAAAATAATCTTGGTTGGATAGGGACTGGAATCTGCTTTACAGTGCAATCTTAAAAACACTTTCTTCAGAGTAAACCCTATTGAATAGACCTGGGTAGGATTCTGAGGTCCCTGCCACACGGCAGGAAAAACAACGGCCTAAGTGCGGCTAATCTGAGCCGCACCAAAATAGAGACGCCGCGGCGGGATCCCACGGATCCCCTGAGCCGCGGTGCCGTTGCTCCCCGGCATGATCAGATGCCGGGGAGGAAGCAACGGTCGGGAGGGGGAGGCTGCCAAACTGCGGATGTCTGAGCATGTGCAGTTCGGCCAGGAGCCGGGGATGAGCCGGCGGAAGGACGTGCCGGCGATCCAACGGCCGGCCTTGAGGCGGCCTTTCCGGATGAACCACCCAGGTAGGTGGTTTATTTTTGGTGCGGGGTTTTGGGTGGAAGGGCCGGATCGGGGACGGGCGCACAACGCTTCCCAGATGTTGCGGTGGGATCGCGCCCGTTTGCTGCGCCCCCGATCCGTCCCTCTCCCGGCCCAAAACCTCTCGTGTGACCAGGGCCTGAGTAGATCTTCTCTCTTAGGTAACTAAATCATGAGATTCTAATTTTTCATTTTTTCAAAATCTGCCAGGGTTTCATTGCCCTGTATAATGCTTTGTCCTTCCCATTATTAGCAAAAGTGTAATACATTATTTTAAAGGATGGCTAGATAGCTAACAACAACAATAGATAGCTTATATATCTGATTCAGCAAGGTGCTTGTTGTGTTCACCAGAGCATGATGTGTTAGCATTCTTTCTGCATCAAAGATATTAGTAGGTGCTTATTTTTTCCATTGTAGAATGTGTGTAAAACAATCTTGCTGACAGCTGACCAGTATAAATAACGAAGCAAAATAAACAAAGGGGAAAGGAACATGTGTCAGTGCATTAGATATCCTTTTATGATTGTAATAATCAGACTTTCAAAAGCTCAGTTACAGCAGCAATACTGCACACATGGAAAGGAAAATAATATCACTGTAGGCACTTCAGCACCAATAAAGACACTTCACCATCAAACATCAGCATTCAAAGTGTTTTGTTCCTAAGAGGCAAGTCTGAAAACTGTTTTTAAGTGGATATGCCATCCTAAACAGGTCTATTCAGAATCCAACTCAGATGGTTCAATAGGGCTTAATCCCAGGAAAATGCTTTTAGGATTGCACTGTTAACGATGAAAACCTAAGCAGACTTTCACCCTTCTAAATCCATTCAATTCAATGGGCTCAGCAGGGGATAACTGTTTAGGATTGCATTGTTAAAGACTCAACCTTTGACATGCAACACGCAAACAGAATACTGACAGGCATCTGCAATTACAGTCCTCAGAGTAAATTGTCATAAAGCAACCTAATGTACACAGATTTGTACCAGTTTAGAATCTGGCCCACAAAATTCTATGTGCATGTATAATTTGCCCATTCTGAGTGCAAATGCAAAGGGCATTGTGAGCCTTTGTTAGAAACCAATCATCTGTGCTTATTGCTGCATGTTAAAAAGGCCCATTGCATATTTGCTTACATTTTATTTTAAATTTCTTTCATAGATCGTCATCAGTAGATCTTTAGCACATAGATGTGAATATGATAGATGATATCTGATTTATCTGTACATGTTTACTAACATTAAGATTTTACCTTAGGCTGTTGGCTGAAAAGCTGGTTTGGTAATTCTTATTCAAAGCAGATTGATATGCTGCTATAGAGAGCTCTACTCATTGATGCAGTCTTGTAGCATCTACACAATTAACTTTCCTTCATTGCACATCAGTGGCATGTTAAGTTTTTCCTAACAACCTCTATGGATGCATATAATCTCATCACAATATATGAAGCATGTCCAATAAAAGGAACATTGATGGGTATTTTAGCTCAGTATTGCACCAAGATTTTATACAGCCTGGACCAAAGAAAAATGGAATTTGATTATTAAAACAACCCTATTTCTCAAGCTTATAGCAGAGTATGTTTGAATTAAACTTGAAGAAAAGTTGTATTCATAACACTTGCCTCTGTTTCATGTAGTCTTGAGAAAGACCAGACTGTCCATAGTCTTACACTGTTATGAAAAGCAAAATTCTTTACAGATTTATAGAAAAATGCACAAGTTTTAAAAACCTGTTTCTTAGTATTGTTAGATTTTCCAAGAACCTGTATACCTGAGTGTTGAAGAATTGTCAAGTATATTGAAGACTGGCCAAAAAAATTCAGGTTAACCCTCAGTTCACTGTCTGGAATTTTCCAGGTCCAGCACTAAGAAGCTGGACCTAGAAAATTCAGTAACATTTTCACTGCTTTTTATACCTTGAAATGAATCCTAAAGCAGTTTTTAAATTCTCTTTGTTTTCTACATAATAAAATCACAAATACTGGGGTTATTCTCCTTAATAATTTCTTAATAATAATTTCCTTAATAATTATTTCCATCACCCACTATTAGCAAATTCCTGACCACTTTCATCTATTACTTGGTATTTGGACCGTATCTTTCTTTTTACCAGGTGAGTATAATGATCATAATTATCAAAACTGGGGTTCCATCAGCTTTGTATCAGTGTATAAATTAATTTGTTAGAAACTATGTAAAGGACATAAATTCAACAAAATAGGGAATAAGAGCTACATTGACTTTCCCTAGATGTAATCTTAAAATGCAAGAATGAAAGTGGGTTGAAAGTACTGTGTTTCTTTGTAACAAGTACAGTCAGTTGTACATCTCAAATATGTGTTTGGTAAACCATTTTGAGACATACATCTAACTGTTCTCAAGTTATGATAACCCATATTTTAAGAATGGACCTCCAGAGGAACTGGTAGGCCACTATGTGAGACATGATGCTGGACTAAATGAACCACTGGTCTGATCCAGCAGGGCTCTTATGCTATGTTCTTAGACTGAACTTAATTGGTCATTAAGTTCAAACTCCTGGAGAGAGGCAGGAATTCTTCCAAAAATCTTGTTGATCTCTAAGGTATTACTGGACTCAACTCTAGCTGTTCTGCTACAGACCAACGTGGCTACCCTCTGAAACTACTTATACTGTAGTTCTGCTTGTAACAGTAGCATGGCTCTTCACCTTTACTGAATAAGAGCAGATGTATGACCTCAAGAAATATTCCAATTAACTTTCCTGCTGTTCCTTAAACTAATGAAATGCTTGTTAACATGAAAATCCTTCTGAGATAGAGGTTCTACCACATCTTGATAACCTGCTTCAGTGTTCCCTACTTATGAAGAAGGAACTTTGATGTCCAACCTAATTTTTGAGTCCATTAACTTTTGTCCTATCCAGGATTCTGAAGTCATGGCAAACATTAATATAACTGAAGACTGTAATCAAAATTCCTTTCAGTTTTCCATTCTTAATAAACCCAACTCTTGCAGATTTCCCTTACCTATTTCTATTCTATATTTGTGAGCATTGTTTGGATATGTTTTGGGAATTTACCAGGATTACAATACTTGGTTCAGGTTATCAGTGAAATTGTGCACTTTGTAGACATGTAGAAAGATAATTACTACATCAAGAACTTGTTCTCATATTCCACTAGAGGTCAAACATTCCCCTGGAAGACCAAATAATGCCAGAAAGCCCTACCTTCACTTTAATCAAATTAGTTTGTGTAACTCAGAACCATGCCAAGTTCCAAAGTGAGAGAGAAGTTGAGAATGTGTGAATTAGACTGAAAACAGTTAAGAGCACCAGCTCTCAGCCAGCATCCAGTGACAAAAAAAAATAGTGAGGATCAAAACTGATGTGACAGTAGCCAGGGGTAAAGAACTTGCCTGTGTAAGCAGTCGATCTACATCCTGTCATGTATAAATGCACTAACCAAAATGAGTTGCCTATTCATGTGTGGCCACAGCACATCAGTGATACACCTGCTTGGGCTATTATTCACTGCTGAGCTAGTGTGAAGTTAGAGTAAAGGAACAGCATGAGAAATCCAAGTACACATATCTACTCAGCCTTGAAACTCACTGGGTGGCCTTGGGCCTTCCTTCTCTCCCTAATCTGCTTTAAAGTTTGTTGTGAGGCTATGATAGACCCCTGTCACTTCCCAACTCTCAGGCAGATTTTCCCACCAAAATTTTAGTTCCCCTCAGTGACTCAGGGGGTGTGGCCTTCTGTCACTTCCGGTGATGTCAGGGGGCGTGGCATATGCAAATGAGTTATGCTAATGAGTTATGCTAATGAGCTCCGGCAGCTCTTTTTCTACAACAAGACCCCTGCTTAAAAGACTAAACTGTCCCACTCTGTTCCAGATATTTGTTTAGGCTTCTGACCCAGCACAGAAACTTGAGGGAAATACAGGAGCTGTCTTGTTTTTAAACCCTTTTAAAATGGCACTTGAGGCAGGATAATTTTCAAAAAAAGAATAAAGATTTTATTTAACAGGCAGGAAATGTACAGAACTGAAAAATCTAAACATACAAGAATGTTGTAGCTTTTTTCCAGAGATTTCTAGTTCTTTTCTGTGTGTACTTTTCTTAGTATATTTCAGGAATTACACAGAATCTTAATATAGTTCCCTAGAGAATAGCTCTTTTTTAGATTTTCTAGCTTTCTCCCCTTAGAAAATCTAGTTTCTCCCTTCAGAAAAGTGTAGCCTTCCACTAACTCCTGAGGATTCCCATTACCAGGGGTCATTTCGTAGAAAAAGAGGTGCAGGAGCTCATTAGCATAACTTATTTGCATATGCCACACCCCCTGACGCCACTGGAAGTGTGTCAGAAGGCAACACCCACCACTCAGGCTCCACTGGACTGTTTTAGATTGCTAGCTATTGGGGGGGGGGGGATGTGCAGATCTGTCCTCGCAGAGGAGGGAGAGCTTTACCTGAATAAAACTTGGTCTTAAAGGTGCCACTGGACTGTTTTGGACCTGGGGGGGGCAGGGGGAACTCTGCAATTTACCTGGCTGCTTCTTGCTCTGACTGAGGGATGCTGGGAGCAGGGGGTGGGGCTTGTTGCATGTGCCCACCCCCTGGGCTCTTTACTGCCGGAGCTCTGCTCCTGTGCGCTCCTGCAGGAAATTACCCCTGCCCATTACCACAGACCCATGTTCTCCTCAGAGCACAACCCCTTTTTACTGGCAGGAATTATTCTCCTTTTCTCTAAGAAGCAATAACTTTTTTCATTTTGGCTTGATTGGAAGTTACAGCCTAACAACCCAGCCACCCTTGCCAAATCTCTCTTCCACTATCTGTTGTCTCTGTAAAGCAGGTTTTTTTTGTTGGCTGTCTTGACTCAGAATTACAATTCTCTCTCATAGTAGTTCTAATACTGTTAGGGCAAAGTAGTCTCTTCTCTTTTCTTCTCTTCTCTTTTCTCTTCCCTTTCTGACTAACCCTGTCAGAACACTGACTCCAGTTATCCCTTCCTCTGTCAGAAGACCAAAGTCCCTTTCCCCTCCAGAACAGCTGATGTTATACTTGCTCTCAGCTGATGCTGGACAATCAGAGAATGTGTAGAGCAGCTAATCAAATAAGCTTTTCTTACTCCAAGGAAGATTATCTCCTGATCTTCCAGATTCTCTGAAACAAGCAACATTTTTTTTAAAAAAAAACCCCACCTACTTTCCTGTATAATCCATCACAGAGGCAAAAGCCTACAGAGATGCTTACACAGATGCTTTATTGTAGCCATCATCACATCTATTTCAGCCCTCAGAGAAACCCTTGCAGAAATTCCCTCAAAGCAAATGTCAGAAAAAATGTTTTATACACTTTACTACCACAAGCCAAATAGATAGGTAGAACTAGAAACTTGCAGAGATCATGGTAGCCTCCTGGGCTGCCATTCAGGGGTGAGATTGGGAGGCACCATTTTAAGTGGTTCTGGTCTTACCTGGAGGGCAGGTTTCAGAAAATGGTCTGGGGAACTTCTGTTCAGACCTTTTGCCTTATGCCTGTGGTGTTCCATCTTGTATCCTGTGCTCTAACAGATACATGAAACTGTTGAGTGAAATCATCTGGAGATTTGGGCTACGTTGTCACCAATATTTTATTATGTATGTTTTAATGTGTTGGCTGCTTTGTTGGCCTTTACAAGGACAGAAAGATTATGTGTAAATGTAAAATAAAAATAAAATGTAAAATATGGGACCAATATTTGCTTAGCTGTGAATGAGCATGGAGAAGAGACTCCACTCCCCACCAATGTTCCCTCTAAGCTGTGGAGTCTGGTGAGCAAAGATTCTACTTTGTGAGATACTGGCATTAAAGTTGTGAGTGAGCAATTTGGCTGCTGCATAAATTAGTCTGCTCTGGAGCCATCCTTCCTGAGCTAAGACAAAAATGTGTGAGCTGGAGGCTAAAAAGCTGTGAGCTAGCGCTAGCTCACACTAACTCGGCTTAGAGGGAACACTGCTCCCCACCCCGATCTATAATAGAATAATAGAATCATAGAGTTGGAAGGGACCTCTGGGTCATCTAGTCCAGCCCCTTGCACAATGCAGGAAATTCACAAATACCTCCCCCCACACCCCCCCTGACCACTTTTCTATGCCCAGAAGATGAAAAAAAAAAAAAAAACCTCCAGGATTCCCAGCCAAACTGGCCTGGAGAAAAAGTGCTCCCGGACCCTACTGTGGTGATCAGTATTTCCCTGGGCATGTAAGAAAGGGCCACAAGAACTAAACACTGCCCTCCCTCTCATGATCTGCCTAAGTTCACAGAATCAGCATTGCTGTCAGATGACCATCTAGCCTCAGAAAACATTCAAAGAAGGAGAGCCCACTTCCTCCCAAAGAAGCCTGTTCCACTGAGCAACTGCTCTATCAGGAAGTTCTTCCTAATGTTTAGCCAAAAACTCTGATTTAATTTCAACCCATTGATTCTGGTGCGACAGACAACAACTCCATACCATCCTCTATATGACAGCCCTTCAAGTACTTGAAGATGGTTATCGTATTACCTCTCAGTTGTCTCCTCTCCAAGCTAAACACACCCAGCTCCTTCAACCTGTCCTCATAGGACTTGGTCTCCAGACCCCTCACCATCTTTCTTGCCCTCCTCTGGCCATGTTCCAGCTTGTCTATATCCTTCTTAAATTGTGGTGTCCGAAACTGAACACAATAATCTAGGTGAGGTCTAACCAAAGGAGAGTAACTATACTATACTTCTGTTGATACAGCCCAAAATTGCATTTGCCTTTTTAGTTACTGCATCACACTCCTGACTCATGTTCAGTGTATGGTTTACTAAGACCCCTAGATCCTTTTCGCACATACTACTGCCAAGACAAGTATCCCCTTTCCTGTTAATTATGCATATAATTTTTTTTCTACCTAAATGCAGAACTTTACATTTATCCCCACTGAAATTCATTTTATTTGTTTTAGCCCAGTTTTTTAGCCTGTCAAGATCCTGTATCCTCCCTCTGTCTTCTACTGTATTTGCTACCCCTCCCAATTTAGTATCATCTGCAAATTTAATAAGCATTCCCTCTATTCCTTTATCCAAATCATTGACAAAGATGTTGAACAAAACAGGTCCCAGGACAGATCCTTGAGGCACTCTTGTTACTCCTCTCCAAGAGAATGAGGAACCATTAACAAGCACTCTTTGGGTGCAATTTCTCAACTACTTACAGATCCACCTAACAGTCATAGGATCCAAACCACATTTTACCAATTTGCCAACAAGAATATTCTGTGGAATCTTATCAAAAGCCTTACTGAAATCAAGATAAACTATGTCTATAGCATTCCCCTGATCCAGCAAGGTAGTAACTTTCTCAAAAAAAAAAAGAGAGAGGGAGAGAGAGACGGTTAGTCTGACATGACTTGTTCATGAGAAACCCATGCTGGTTCTTAGTAATCACAGCTGTTCTATCTAAATGCTCAAGGACTGTCTGTTTGATGATTTGTTCTAAAACTTTCCCAGGTATAGACGTCCAGCTGACAGGTCGGTAGTTACCCAGACCCTCCTTTTCCCACCTCCAATCTTCTGGCACCTCACCTGTTCTCCAAGAATTCTCAAAAATAATGGACAGAGGCTCATAAATTACATCCACGAATTCTTTTAGTACCCTTGGATGCAGTTCATCTGGCCCCAAGGATTGAGTTTCATTTAAAGAAACCAGGTGTTTATGTACTACCCCTATGCTGATCCTAGGCTGCAACTCCCTTCCCTTCCCTCGGAAGAGAAGGGAAAAATAGGAATTGAGCAGTTCTGCCCTCTCTTCATCACCTGTTACAGTTTCACTTTCCTACCACGCCCTTGCTCTTTTTTTACTATGGACATAAGAAAAGAACCCTTTTTTTTTGTTTTTAGCATCTCTCATTAGCCTAAGCTCGTACTAAGCTTTAACTTTCCTAACTCTCTCCCTAAAAGCACTGCATTTTTTTTATATTCATCTTTGGTTATAAGGCCCTCCTTCTACTTTCTAAATGAGTCTTTTTTATTTCTCAAGTGTTTAGAAAGCTGTTTATGGAGCCACCTTGGCTTCTTTAGGCTTCTCCCATTTTTCCTTCTCATAGGAATTGTTTGTGATTGTACCTTCAGTATTTCACTTTTAGGAAACTCCCATCCCTCTTGAACACCCTTCTCCTTAAGTATTTCTGACCATGAGATTCTACTCAGCATAACTTTAAGTTTGTCAAAATTTGCTTTCCTGAACCTATATGTCTGACAACATACAACTTATAACTTCCCCAAGACTATAAATTCCAAAATTATATGGTCACTACTACCCAGGGGGGCTACTACATTCACCTAGTCAAGCAGTTCTTCCCCATTCAAGTCCAAGATAGCAAATCCCTTATTTCCCTCTCCACTTTCTGGAAAATTAAGTAGTCAGTAAGACAAGTCAGGAATGTATTGGACCTTTCATTTTTAGCAGAGTTGGGCTTCCAACAGATATCTGGGTAACTGAAATCTCCCATGACCACTGTGTCCCATCTCTTTGAGAACTTTGTAATCTGTTCTAGGAGTGTCTCATTCAAGTCTTCTGCCTGGCTTGGTGGTTTATAGCAGACCCCCACCATAATATCACTACTATTTCTTACTATTGTGTTTTTTTCCAGTTTCATGTCATTTTATCCTGCCCAGTTTTGTGAGGTAATTTTGATTTAAGAACTCTAAAGTACTTGCATTCTGCCCTACTTTAGCATAATCTTTGTGGACTTTTGCACAACACTCATTCATTTCAATGGGACCTGCACAAAAGCAATTTCCAGTGGATTGAACTCTATATGAACATTTCTGTTACTTCAGTAAATGAAGACTGCATCAATTGACATTAAAGGCCATTCATGGATTACAGATTAAGCATTGTCTGAAGCCACTATATATACACATCTATTCCATTGCATGCATGGGGAAATGCTAAGTTATCACTCCCTGCTGTGTATACTCACATGGAATAATATATAAAAGTTTCAGATGTGACAGTATACAAATTTGGAACACTTTTAATTCATAACATAGGAACTTTCCTTCAGTAATGTGTAAATATGGCAACTATGAAAATCCTGAAATACCCACCCATTGGACAAATTCTGTAGTCACATATCCAGCTTTATCTATCTGACAATGATTTTACTGACTTTCTAAATGAAAGATATCCATATTAAATGGAGTGGAAGTGAACTTTAAAAACTTACAAAAATTATTGGGTGATATTCAATCTTCAAGATTTGCTCTTATGGAACAATGGCAATCAAAAGTTTTTTAAAATAATCATGTATCAGATAAAATATGTTCAAAATGGCTAAGAAAACTTTTGCTATTTAATTTTTCAATATCGAACCCTTTCCAAAGAAATTAGCTGTATAAACCTATCTGAATGGGTGGCAGTGATGCTAGTTTTGGAAAGAATAAAGTACTCTGTTTTAGATAGCACCAGTCTCTGAACCTTCCCAGTACCATAAGAAAATGCATATATCACAGGGCTACTGAGATAAAGTAACACTCAGCCCTAGAGGGCACAGATTTCGTCTTTATGTAAATCAGTGCCTGTCACTGCATGCATGATTCACTGCTCAGAGTGTACTCTTCTGTGACGAATGAGTCCCGCTTAATTTGGCAGTGATTATGCGGGTTGCTGGCCCTCTAAACCCCTTTGAACTTGTAATTGCTGCTGGTTTAAATAATGAACATTAAGGAGTGGTGGATTCATAAAACTGTGGATAATTACAATTTTTCTTTTTTCCCCTCTCTTTGTTTTTTTTTTTTAAATGGAAGTAAAGGCTTGTGAGGCCACTGATAACGGTATCACGCTAGGCTGTTACCAAAATAATCCTGCAGTCTTCTTCACAGTATGGAGGAAAGGGAAGGAAGGATGACAGTGAGAGGGGACAGAATGACTAGGATGCCAGTAGAAAAGGAGGAGCAATGGCATTCATGAATATTCATAGGCAGTCACATCCGTAGCAGACTTGCTTTCCACCTTTCCCCCCCTTTTGTAGTTGAACATGGGCTAAGAGTACTAACAAAAGAAGGTGATTGTGCCATTCCATCAGGTTCCAGGTTTTATTTTTGCAAAGCATGATCATCCCTCCTCTCCAAAAAAAGGTTCCTAATTTAAAATAAAATGCACCAAATATGTTTAACCAAATAATATCTCTGTCTTTATTGCCTGTGAATTAAAAAAAAAATTGTTGCCAACAAGGCATGGTATTAATATGCAAAAAAACAAAAAAAAAACCCCTTCCTTCTGATCACATTCAGTTTATTAGTATTATTTGAGCCAGAAAGAAATGGATTTCCTGAAGGTGAAGGAATATCGTGAGGGACAGAACCCCAAAGTCAGTATGCTACTACTTAGAAACAAGAGAGAATGACTGATGATTTAGCAGCCTCATGTTCAATTTTCAAACACAGCAGAGATTTATAGCCCCACATCTCTCATGGCAAATGAAACAGCATACAGAAAGGGCATCTGGTTTTGATTTTGCTATGTTACCCTCTTTTTGTTCTTTGACTATTTTCAGTTTCTAAAAATGCAAACTACATTTTCTTTATCTCAGTGCTATTGATAACCCTCCAATACAGAGGACCATGGTCTCAATAATACCATTAAACCCTGTATCACAATGCAGCATATGACTGATATAATATATTGTGGCAATAATACCTTTAAGCAGCTTCAAAGAGCCTGTGAATGAAGAAGGTGATCTTTGCAAAAATAATTACTGAACATTCAGTTTGCACTGGAAATGATCTAAGTGCAAATCATGCAATTGTTTCCAGGTTGGGGTTTATTTTAAACATATACTTGACAAATAAACAGATTCATGAGAATCTACTTTGGATCAGCACCCAGATTTAAGGCATGAGTTTCAGAGATTTAAGGCATTTGGGCTAAACTAGGTTTTATTAATGGCTGAGCTACCTCAATAAATATCCTTACCCTAACTTTTGAGGTTGGATTGTTGGCTAACAAGCAGCCTACCACAACTACAAGCTTTCTAGGCAAATGTACCCTGGCTCAAAATTGGCCAGCATTCCTATTGGCTTAATTTAACTTAGCCTGCACATTTAAAAGTATAGGGAAGCATTAAGCTACATCTCTTTCTCCCCTACAGGCTGCTTGAACAACTAGGGTTGCCAAGTCGTCGCAGTCGCCGCAGTGGGGGGACTCCCGGGTGCCGCACGCACGTCACCCAGAAGTGACGTTAGGACGCCGGGCATGCTGGGGGCAGGGCCATGACCATCAGAGGGGAAAACATAGAGTTTTCCTGCCGATGGTCGTGGCCCCACCATGCTCAGTGTCCTAACGTCACTTCCTGGTGACGCGCACGTCGGGGTGGGGTTCCCCCCAGGGCCCGATCCGCCGCCGGCGGGGAACGGGCCTCTGGGGCGGGGGTTTCCCCACCCCCCGGGGGGACTTGGCAGCCCTATGAACAACTAAGAGCTTGGTAGATGCTGCTCAGCACCAATGCTGTTCCACCTCCAACCCACCCAACTATTGCAGTGAATTATGGATTGGTTTATGAACAGCCCTTCATCCTTAGAGGCCTCAGGGTGCCTGGCAATTGCTCTACCAGCACAGAGCTGAAAAACCCAGGAGGTTTTTTTTTGGGGGGGGGGAAGCATGAGGAAAGTCACTGATGTGGCAATGTCACTTCCAGATAATCACCATGTTAGCAAAACAGTAGGATTTCCCCTATTTCCATAGTAAAACCCTTAAGGATTGGGGAAGTTCCTAGAGTGTTGTGGTCCCAGTGAGTGGAAGTGATGAACCCATATCAGTGATCTCATCCCTCCATTTTCTTCAGCCACTCAATTGCTCAAGAGCCAGCAGGGGTGGGAGGTTGCTCACTATGGGTGGACAACTGGAATGCCTAGATCAAATTACCCTTAATCACCAACCCTGGAACAATGTGGATCAAGCAAATAAGGGCCCTTTCATTGCCAATCTGAAGGAAGCCCAAAAATCTCTGGTCTGCCTCTTAATAATGACCAGCTAGTCCCACATTATTCCAAAGGGAAGGTAGGAGAGTTAGCTTGCAAAAAGCATGCAGAGTGGTGCTGTAATGTATTCAATAAGCTGCCATTGAATGCATAATGTGTGATGAAAACATCTAATTGAAATGCTATGTTAAGCTTCGTCCTGGGCTAGGATCCAAATACATCCAATCACATTGCTAGCCCAGGAAGCACCTAACCAATCACTATCAACAAGCTCCCTGAGCGGGAATGTCCGTGATTGGTCCTTATGTATGCAACCTTATTGGTTGGTAAATGTATAGTAGGCATGGCTACATTAGCCGGGAGAGTTTTAAAAGGGAACAGCTTTAATGCAAAAGCTGTTCTGGCTATCAGATGTTGATCCGTGTTGGAGTTGTGTTTGAATTGCTGAATAAAGCTGAATCTTTGCTGAATCACTCTCCGACTACTTTGTTAAGTGAGCGACTTAACAGGTGCCAAAACCAGATTAAATACCTGCCCAAAACCATGTTACCCATTGGCTGCCCCACATGAGTCTAGTGCTTCACTAATAGGAGCCTCATGTTCCATGCAAAAAGAGGGCTGCCACAAAACAACACTGCAGCTCTATAGGCTGTATAATGGTATGACAGCCCTGTCCCCTCCCTCAGAGGCAAGATTTTCCCTCTATTTTTCTTTCCCTTTACTGACCGAGCCACCCTAGTAATATGTTTTCTTCTTTGCTGAAGAACTCTGGCTGTCCCACCCTGTCACAGTATGATATTTTGGCTGTTGGCTCAGGCCAGGAACTTGAGGGAAGGATCAGGTGCCCTCTTTAACTTAAAGAACTTAAATGGCACTTGAGGCATTTTGAAATTTTAAAAATAACAAAATATTTTATTTAACATAGAAGGGAAATGTTAGGTGAAATCAGGGGTTGAAATTTCTGAGGTAAAACTAGTACATGCATAGACTTTAATTCTTATGTTTCAGGCTAATGAGAGTTTCGTAAGCTATTCACAGTTACTTAAATCTTTATGTTGAGAGGCTTTCTTTGAGTATTCTCTGAGTCTTTTGGCTTCCAGAAGGCTGATACACTCTTCCCAGTATCAAACCCCTTCTCCTGAAACACCAGTAATTGTCTTGAATTTTTAACTGACTCTTAAGGTCTCCAAAGGTAGTTTCTAACCACACCAGACCAGGGATCTCTTCACACTTCAGAGCTAACTTTCTGTTTGACTGGGTAGGGAAATTCCCCTCTCATTAGAAAAACTATCTCCTTTCTTTGGCCAGAATGGGAGTCTTCACCTACTTTCCAAACTTCCTTGCCAACTTTCCCTCAGTTCTCCTGTCTGTGTTAAACTGCTCTCAGTCAGGGCTGAATTCTGAAACTGCCAGTATTCAGCTCTTCTCAGCTAGGGCTGTAATCAGACTGAATGCTTCTCAGCATCCAGTTCAGAAGCTTTTCTGTGCTTAGCTGATGCTAACAAATCAGATATCTTGGAACAGCTTGTCACTCAAGGCTCTCTGGCTCTGTGAAGAATCAACCCTTCACAGTCCTTTATCTGTTCACACAGCACTTCTAAGCTTTTGAAGGTGCAGTTTGTCACAAATGGTTTTGCCAAAAACTTTAAGAATACATTTTAAGGAATGCAGGCTAGGAAGCTGCAACAATTGTTGTTCATCTAATATGAGTATTATCAAATCAATGAAATATTTTTGAACTACCTAAGCAAGCTCTGGGACTGACAAAATTTTGACAGTAAAAGAAGATGAATAAAAAGATTAATTTTCTGTTCAGAGTTTGTCATGCTTCCAGAATAATTTTGGATAATGTTAGAGCCTGAGAAATGCACAGTGATCAAACACAAATCTCAGCTCTCACACTTCAGATTAGTTGGTTGGCAACTAATTTTTTGAGGGGGCTATATTTTGCATAAGTAAGGACAGAAGGGCCAACAACATTAGCTCTTCCCACTGATTCACACCCATGAGAGCCAAGACACAGGCAAAAGACTCTTTAACGTGCTCCCCTTTTAAAGAGTGAGCAGCAACAGAAGTTTTGGCAGAGCTGTTTTCTTATTACACACCTCAGCTGCTTGCTCCTATTTATCTTGTTGTGGCTCACACATGGGAGTGAGCAGCCAAAGTGCATAAAGGGAGGACTTTAGAAAGTCTTTATCGATTTATGCTGTGAGAAAAGGGGGGATCTTTGCTGTGAAGTGACTTTGGATAAAGCAGACAAAATGCATAATTAAGGGAATGGATCCTTGGACTAAGAAGCTATAGTAGGAGTCAGATGTGAAGCACATGGAGGCTAGATTGGAGTTCCAGAAAACTCTTTGCCTGTCTATGGCATATGTATGTGTGTGTGGTATGCATACATATCCTTAGCCTACTCCATGCATCTGATTATTCAAACTGTTGCTTTTGAAACGATCAACCGGTTAGTCTCTACAGCATCAAAATCTTTTCCACCATTTTTCTTATGCATCTAACAAGAAGTTTGAGGATTCATAGTAACTTCTGGATAACCAGGAAGTTCAGATTTCATATTTAAAACTGTTGGGCAGCAGGGACAGCTGGTCCATATCACTGATTTATCATTATGGGAATCCCTTGGCAGTCATGCTTTCCTTCTTTACACTCCTCATGTGTGGCTCAGGAATTGTTTTGTGCCCCAACAAACTCATGTGTTGGTTCTTCCAAATCAGGCAAAATAACAAACGATGGGTTTTTTCTTTCCTACCAATAAATATTTCAAACTATGTTTTAATCACAATTTGTTAATAGACAACTGAAAAGTTCATAGCCTTTGACAATCTGAATGAAATGACAAATGAGTTTGTTAGGAATTTGGCAGGTTTCAGTTCTTGAGCATCAGAAAACAGGCAGTGTGGAAGCCCAAGAATTTCCAAGGGTTGTTCTCATAATGACAAACTACAGCTTGTCACTATGTCTGAATACCTTTTATTGTATCTGAACATTTTTGTGCTCCTTGTGTCATATAATAGCTGCTAACATGCTATTACTATGCAGAAAATAACTTTTAAAATTCAATATGTAGTCTACTTAAAGTTTTATGTCTATATTAGAAACTGTTTGATGCAAAACATGCAAAAGGCATCCTCAGATGCAGTCAGAAGGCTCAAACTCTGGCATGAGCCAGAAAATATATCTATCACACCCATACACCAATGGGCTCAGGGTGGTATACAGCGTTCTCCTGTCCTACCATTTTTTAAAGTACTTTGAGGATTAAAAACTCAAACTTGGGGGGGGTTGGCATTATGCTGAAGAAGATGGCTGCCTAAAACTAGCGCTCCACTCCTTCCACCTCTTTATTTGTTGTTAAATCACTATGCACCATAACAATATAAAATAATCTGATGGGCAAATCAGGTCCGAAAACACAGAAGCCAACCCAAAAACCTTCACATATGGTAAAAAAGTTCTTTCACCAGGGAAAACTACATGAAGAAATGACAGATACCCAATCATTGGAAAACAAAATGGTTGACAGATCATCAGGAGGATGAGGTACAGAGGAAGAAGTGGCCATGACTGACCTACTTAAGCAAAGAACACTATGGAATCCAGGATCTTTGATACAATGAAATCTTTTTTCAAACTGCTCCACAACCAACTAGAATTAACAAAACAATCTCTGCAAGAAGTAAATCAAAAGGCTGAATGTGCTCTTGAGCTAAGCCAAACCCTACAAGAGGAGGTCCATACTTTACATTCAGAATAGGATGATCTTTGAAACTGTATCCTTCACTTGGAATTCAAAGCCTGGTACTTAAAACTTAAAATTTCCTGGATTCCCAGAAAACTCAGAAAAGACAGATTTAGCAATTTGTATAGCGAAGTGGCTCGCTACAGAATTAAAGTTGGAGGACAATATTGCACCTATGATAATAAAAGCATACAGAATGGGTGAACTGAACAACCACAGGAGGAAAAGTCAGAGAGATATCGTGGTAACTTCTCAGGACCTCAGAACCAAATGTAAAATCCTATCTGAAGCTCAACTGAAGGGATGCTTCAATTTTTATGATAACAAGACTAAAACCTATCTAGACCTTCCTTTGGAAGTTATTTTATGATGCCAAGAATTGAAGCTGATAACATTTTAAAATGTTGTTATACTGAACTGAGGTAGGTTATCAGCTATAGCATCATAAAATTGTCTACTGAGCGTCCTCACTTGATTTCTCTCCTAAAAATTCCAATAAGGAGCTGTAATATTTACCTCAGCCTTAAAATGTATCTGTTTTGAGTACTATTCCAAATGTGTAAAATAATATTAAACTTCTTTCTTTCAACATCAAAAAAAAAAAGTCCAACTGACCAGGCAGCAACATACTTCACTCAGATAAAAAAGAGTCTGATTGAAAATGCAGCACTAATGTCATGTGTACATGGAGATTTAGAAGGGGAGTTAGCTCTTAAGTTCGATCATAGATAGGGTTGCCATGTGCCTGCTGGGGGTGGGAAATCTCCCACCCCCAGTGGGCTTTGACCTCTTGCACTCGAGCAGCCAGCAGGAGAACAATATATTTTTTAAATTGCTGTCAGCAGTACTCCAACATTGCTTCTGGGAAAACCTGGAAGTGATATCACACCTCTCTAGAAATCACTGGAAATTTCCTAGAGAGGTATGTTGTCACTTCAGGGTTTTCCTGAATTTATGACACACGATTACTGATGGCTGCCTTCCCATGTCCTTGTCTTTGGTTACCACCTGCCTCACCTCTAAAGGTGAGGATACAGAGAGCAGGCCTTGTGAAGGTGACCTTAATGCCTTTATATGAAATATGAGAATAATAATATTAATCTTCCTTGAATGCACACATGAAGCTGCCTTATACTAAGTCAGACCATTGGCCCATTATGGTCAGTATAGTCTTCTCAGATCAGCAGAGATTCTCAGGCAGAGATCTTTCACATCACTTACTACCCGATCCTTTTAAATGGAGATCCCGGGAATTGAATCTGGGACTTTCTGCATGCACAGCAGATACTCTACTATTGAATCACAATACAATACACAATATAGCAAAAACAACTGCCTCTTTGCTTTTTACAGGGATTCATAAGGGAACTCTTGGGCCATGATCACATGGGCAGTTTGGCCCGACACAGCCACCCCTCCCCTCTGGATCAAATGGGCACAGTCAGACAGCCACATCTGTCAGGCGTTCCCCAGCCATACTTATCCCATCATAGGATGACTTGGAGCCAAGTTAAAAAGGCACCACATCACAAGTGGTGTTTTCAGTTCCCCGTGCAGTCAATGCGCATGGCCAGATGTTTGAACACGAGGAAGCATGTGCAGAATAGATTTGGCAGTCTTAACTTGCAGATCCGTTCCGCCACTAAGGAGTGATTTTTTTTTAAGTTGCCCATTTGCACAATTTTGGCAGCGTGCTCCATGGTTGAGGTGCTGCAATAAAGTGGATGCTTTACCACAGGATGTCTCCATGGGTAACCCACAGCAGGGTGTGCTGTGTGACTGATATGCCCTGCAACACTTTCAACCAGTTCAATTAGAGGCGGCACTATATCATGCCAAGCTGCCAGTGTGACCACAGCCTTAGTCTCCCAAAGTTAAAATGAAGATGTGAAAATAAGATCCATGGAACTTACTTCTAAATAAATGTTCTTATGTAAGTCTTTAACATATAACTGGTTTGAGACTTCCGGTCTATGGAATGGCGATGGCAGTCACTCTTCCCAGAGCTTGGGGAGGCGATTAGCACACCATTGGAATGGAGGGGTGCCACCTCAAGTGGCACTCCCACGGAGCCTTTGTGAAAGGCTCCAGGCCAGAGAGCTTTTGAGGGATAGCCTCTTTGACGGCTTGCTGCTGGAGAATTGAGGCTTCCCTCTGCTCTGATGGTCCTGCTGATGAGTGGCCTTAGGGCACAAGCTAACCTGACCGGGACAAGCGGGGGAGGCCAAGCGGAACAACGATTGATGTGAGCGAGGTCAGCAAGATGACCAACAATGAACGTGAGTTCTAAGTAAACAAACTTTGATAAATGGCACCCCCCCTGGGAAAAGCGGAGCGCAAAGAGGGATGCCTCTGAAGCGCATGGACAGATAAATCACAGCGAAGGGGGAGTGGGAGGAAAAAGACAGCGTGTGTATTTTGAGAGTCAAGTGAATTGACGAGTACTTCGAGCCCGGGAGAAGCGGTTTGAAAGTGTAAACAAAGTTGAAAAATGGCGGTGCCTCGAGGAAAGTTTAAAGCCAAGCCTGGAAGTCAGAGTCTGAGGCCTGACGAGGGAGCCGATGTCATGAAGCTGTTAGCGAATATGCTCAAGCCAGTGATGAATCAGCTCGATGGTATTAACCAGCAACTGACCTCGTTAAATCAAAACTTCGCTTTACAACAGCGTCAGCTGGCAGAAACGGGGAAAAAAGTGGAGCTGGTGGCTGAGAAAGTTACAGAGATGAACACCTCAAGCAAGAAGATGAAGAAAAGAATGGGTGAAGTTGAAACGAAACAAAATCTCCAAGAAAATCGTTTGTTGCAGCTGCAAATGGAAAAGGCTAATATGATTCTCAGGTGCCAGGGGGTTCCTGAGACAGAAAAAGAAGATTTGAAAAAGACTGTGGGTGAGATTATCGCTCCAGTGACAGGCTTGCCAGCGGAGGAAATAATAAAAGACATGGAGACAGCCTACAGGGCATACTCCAACTATATTAAAAAAAATAGCCTGCCTGGAGAGATTGTGGTGAGATTTGCAAGAAGGCAGACCAGAGATGTCATACTAAAGGCAACTTCAGCAACTCCACTGAAACTTGGGGATACAATTATTAAAACTTTAAAAGACATTCCATTTGAAATTCGTCAGAAGAGAAAGAGCTACAAGGATTTAATTTCTTTCCTTCAAACAAATGGAGTACAGTACAGGTGGGGGATCCCTGAAGGTGTCATCTTTAAAATCAATGATAGAAGGGAGAAGATAGACTCCATCTTCAAAGCCAAAGAATTTTTGAGATGTCAGCTGGGATCGGGGCAAGAATCTAAGAAGGAAGAAACTAAGTCAAGTGACTCAGCTGCCTCGGGAACGGATGAGGACTCTGCAGCAGAAGTGGGTGCGGGAGCAATGAAAACTGTATATGATTTTAGAGACAGAAAGCCGAAGGGCAGAAGGACTCTGATAAATGGCTCTTTAAAGTAAAGAAGATGCTCAGAAAGTTCTCTCAAAATAACTAATTTACTAATACAGAAAATGTGAAAAACAAGAACCCTACAAGTATATTGTTTTATTAACACTCTTAATACCAATATTTAGCTTAACATGAAGGGGGTCTCCCACTTTTGGATTTTTAGTTAGTGTGGGTACCTTTTCTTTCTCCATAGTTGTAGTTTCCCCTCCTATATTTTTCTTTATAGTTTGTAGTCTTATTTGTAGTCTTATTTAAAAAATAAAAATACCCCTTTGGGGGTTTAAAAAAAAAACCACACCAACATACAACCGGTTTGGTGCCCTCTGTTCTTCAAAAACAAATTCAAAATCCTTTTTAATTAAAGATCCTAAACAGAATTATGCAGTCAGCCCATTTAGATGATGTCTGCCTAATGTTTAGAATTTTAAATATAATTTCATTACTTCTGTTTTTAGTGCTTCCAATTGGTGAGACCTTTTTCTTTGGAAAAAAAGGTCTACATTTCCAGGATTGGGTATTAGCAATCTCAGAAGCAAATCAAACCTATGTCTGTATAACGGTATAATCTGCACCGCATGAAAGTGAATGTCAATAGTAAGTATTAGAGCAAATAATGCAAAACATTTTTACTCCTTTAGAGACACAGGAGAAGAATGGGACATTATTGTTCAAGTTGATTATGAAGTATGCAATAAGCATGGATGAAAGAAAATATAACACAATGTTCCTGTAAATTAGATGTAGATCTTAGCAGTGAGTATGAGGGCTGGGAGTGCAAGTGTATTATATTGCCAGCCCTAAGATTTTAGAATGGGAGCACAAAATATTCATGGCCAAAATGTCAGCAGTTTTTTAAAAAAACTAATGCCCCACTCATTCTTAATTGTTATTCAGTTTGTTCTGCTGACAGCAGGTTTTAGACTGTGTAAACGTTTGAGAAGAAGTGCATGCAATCATATGACTCAAAGGGACCCCAAGGTAATTTAGTACAACAATTTACCCTAAGGCCAGATCCTTCACACACCAATCCACATCTATACTGCACATTAACCATCACATATATTAACCCATATCACTGAGATTATATTGGGCCTGAAGCATACAGGGAGACTATGAGGTACCTGCAAAAGACATGAAGAATTCTGTGCTTCAGGAAAAGTACAAAAACCTCCCTGGGGTAGCTAGTCAAAATGGACCCTATGTGGTTGTAGGAAATTCTGTAGTGGCTACCATAAAAGAAGCTTTTTTGTTTCCTACCATCATATGATCTTCCTAATCAACAATAGTGTAGAATGGGAACATCTTTAAGAAGATGGGAAATGGATCTTCACTAACATTTGCCTTCCTCTTCCTCCATCCTCAAGAAGAATGTAATCAGTTTCATTTGCAATCCTATCTCGTTCATGTTAATGAAGTTACAGAGTATTATACATTTGGACGATCTTACTCTACACTATGCAAAATGACTGGATATGAGAGGGAAAGGGAATATGGTGGAGGCAGGAATCTCCTCTTCTGCGTACTTTTCTAGTTTCCATATTGAGCCATTGAGCTGGAACAAATGGCAAAATGTTTCTCACGTATTTCTACAGGGACAGAATTCCAGGAAATGGTCAGAGATACACGTTGATAAAGAAACAGAGGGAAACATGAGGAAGATGACTCTCTTCGTCCCCTCTTTCAGTTCCTGCAAAAAATTTCAAGAGATTATAAAGGGAAGACCTCACACTCAGGTAATCGGTTTAGCTATTGTAAGTGGGCTTAGATCTGCCTGAGAACTGGCAATTGCCATCACCTCTGCTTTTAGCACTTTGGATAAGAGTTTCATTCTTTCTGTGTTGTACATAGCATCAAGTGGCCTGCTGGTGACAGATGAATGTGTAGCAGTAATAGTAGTAATAGTAAGGACAATAAAGGAAAATAAAGATGATGATACTTATAGTAAATGTACTATATAGAATACGTTTTCAGGCAAATTGCAAGCCAGAATCTTGTACAAAGAATTTCAAGAAGTTGATGAGAACTTCCTACCATTCATTTAGAGCCTTCTACTCCTCCATTCAAAGGTAAACAGGCAATTAGATAATTTATAGTAGGTTAGTAAGAGCAGCACTGATGCATTTGAAATCTGGAGTTGGTGGAGAAGAAGAAGAGGAGGAGAAGGAGATTGGATTTATACCCTGCCCTTCACTCAGAGTCTCAAAGCGCCTTACAAACTTTTTTCCCTTGCCCTCCCCACAACAGCCACCCTGTGAGGTAGGTGGGGTTGAGAGAGCTCTTTTAAGAACTGCCCTTTCAAGGACAGCTCTTGTCAGAACTATGGCTTGCCCAAGGTCATCCAGCAGTTGCAGGTGGAGGAGTGGGGAATCAAACCCCCCATATTAGACTCCCATATTAGAGTCCACACACTTAACCATTACACCACACTGGCTCACCAAACGGATGCCATGGACCACAAAAAGACAAATAAGTGGTTCTAGATCAGATCAAGCCTGGGCTCTCCCTAGATGCTAAAATGACTAGACTGAGGCTATTGTATTTTGGTCATATTATGAGAAGAAATGAGTCACTGGAAAAACAGTAATGCTATGAAAAGCTGAAGGCACCAAGACAAGAGGAAGACATGATATGAAATGGATTAACTCAATCAAGAAAGCCACGGCCCTCAGTTTGCAAGACCCCAGTTTGCACAGCCCTCAGTTTGCAAGGCTGTTAAGAATAGAATGTTTTTGAGGTTATTAATTCATAGGGTCACCTTAAGTCGGAAGTGACTTGATGGCACTTAACACGCAACAAGAACAGCATTACCATGCTACATGGAAGGAGAACCACTGAATCCCAGTGTGTATTTTCTCTTTCTCTGACCTAAGTTTTGCTTCCTGACATGGCCAGTATCAAAATATTGTCTGCCTCTATAAACCCACCTAGTTACCCTTGGTTGCTGTTTTATGATGATCTGATTTTATCTTGTACATTTTATGTGCCAGCTGTTTTAGATGGTGTTTTATGGCCTTTTGTTTAATTACTGTATGACCCCGGTCAGACGTGCCAGAAAACGCGGGAGTGTGTGTGTGTGAGTGAGGCTATTTGCGCCATCACATTCTGCTACCCCATTATGCGATCAGACATGATGGCAGGTTGCACACGGCAAAGAGGACGACGGGGGAGAAAGCCACGCACTTGCACGATCACACCCAGGGAAACAGCATGCAGCCTGTGGCAAACCATTTGCCAGTAGGTCATCCCAGGTACTTTTTTAATGCGCAACTTCGGCGGGACGCTACCGGTTCATCACGGGTGCGCTACACCTCCCAGATGCTCTGGTGTGATCATGCCCGGAAAATCCACAGGACTATCATGCCTTCAGTGCAGCAAATGCTCCGTGTGAATGGGGCCTATACTGGTTTAAATGGTTTGCACAGGCAGGTTGCAAATAACAAATAACTAGTTCAGTTCTTTAACTCAGAGCAGCTAAAGTGGATCTATTTGTAACATTGCCCAATTTACCATGCTTTCAATACTGTTGTTCTAGATTGTACACTGTCTTAATTTTAGAAACCCCATGCAAATGCTTCTTATGTTAATATATGTTTGGTGTAGTGGTTAAGTGTGCGGACTCTAATCTGGGAGAACCGGGTTTGAGTCCCCACTCCTCCACTTGCACCTGCTGATGTGACCTTGGGTCAGTCACAAGCTCTGGCACAGCTGTCCTTGAAAAAGAGCAGTTTTTGTCAGAGTTCTCTCAGCCCCACCCACCTCACAGGGTGTCTGTTGTGAGGAGGGGAAGGGAAAGGAAAGGAGTTTGTAAGCCGCTCTGAGACTCCAAGTGAAGGGCGGGGTATAAATCCAATCTCTTCTTCTTCTCTTCTTCATATATTTATGGATACTACTGAAGTTTATAGGATAGAAATTTAGCTCTCAAAATGTAAACTAATCCCAAATTGTTATTCCCCCAAGCCCATTAAATGTATGATGTACAAAAATTTTAAGTGTGACTTTCAGAAATAATGAAAATAAAATTGACCAAATCTATACCCCACAATACTCATACTGAGCAAATATCAACAATTTAAGTGCTATGGGAACACAACCATTAAGTTTAAGTAATTACTGTTAAAATATTGAGTAACACAGAAATAAACAGTTGATAATGCAGTCTATTTTAAGAAACACAATGGTAATATAAAATACAATATGCTTGAAATCAAAGAGTGCTCACACTTTCATGTTGTGAAGAGCAAAAAGAATAGTAAGTTCTATGTTCACATGCTTTCTGTTCAGGGGAGAGCAAAGTTCATCAAACTGTTCCCTATGAAAGATCTGAAAGATATGATTAACGTATCCCAATCTATGGCAGACCACCATCATAAATGATTTCATAATATGAGCTGAGCATCTCATATGAGCCACAAAAGATGCTGTCACTGGCCCAGTAGTAGAAGTAACGGGACAAGTTTTCTGGCAAAAATTTAGTCAACAGGTGACTAAATCTGTAAATTTGGTGTAGTGGTTAAGTGCGTGGACTCTAATCTGGGAGAACTGGGTTTGATTCCCCACTCCTCCACTTGCACCTGGCTGGATAACCTTGGGCAAGCCGTCGTTCTGATAAGAGCTGTTCTTGAAAAAGAGCAGTTTCTGTCAAGAGCTCTCTCAGCCCCACCTACCTCACAGGGTGTCTGTTGTGGGGAGGGGAAGGTAGTTTGTAAGCTGCTCTTAGACTCCTTTGGGTAGTGAAGGGTGGGGTATAAATCCAACCTCCTTCTTCTAAATATGGATGAAACTGCTTTTTGCTACAAGAGAATTATCGCAAGTAATAGCAACCTAGGCAAAAAACAACAAACAGAAAATTTCAGCAATGGTTTCTTATTCAAGGAAGATTTTGTCAAGGCAACATGAAAACAAAACTATATTTGTTCAGAATCAGTGATTTTTCCTGTTGTTCAAATTATTATTCCTTAAAAATAACATTTGAACAAAAGTTTGACTGGAGAGCCAAGGAGAAATATATATTTTTCATTCCAGTTATCAAAGTTGCTTTATAGTCCCTTGATAACTAGTCTTAAAAATATTTTTAAGAGGACTCCGTAGCACAGTAATCAGTGTTAATTCAAACTAAAGGGTTGGATCCCACCTACAATTTCCACAGACAGGTTTTCCATCAAAGGAAGCTTGACTCCCTTTCTCCCCTATCCTGCTGCAGCTTAAAATGTCCCCTGAAATGCTGCTCCTTGGGTATGGGGATTTGGTAAAGAATACACCCCCATAAAAGCAGAAATTTTAGGTGAGATAGAACGATTCCCACTGATTTCAGTCAATGTTTCTGGTATGTACGTAACTATATGTTTTCAAGGAATACTCATAGAAAAAAGTCAAGGTCAATTTAATTAGTTTCTTTGGGTACATTAATGGTTCTTTATCATATGACTGAATGCCATAGACCACTGAACTTGGTGGGTATTTTGCATTGTTCGGCACATTTTACAATAACTAGATAAAAAGTTAACCTGCTACTTCTGATGACACTGCTGCCTTCATGTTTTGGAACTATTGTGATAAAAACATGGGCAATAGTCTGTTTTTTATGTTGGTCTCTAAAAGTGCTACTATTTTATCTATATTATCCATCCATATTAATTTTAAATTTCCATTAATAATTTTATTTATTATTTAAAACATTAGCCACCTATGGTGCTCTTGCCCTCTTCCCTCCCTCACATGCAGGATTTTCCCTGCATTTTTTCTTTCCCTTCTGGCTGACTAGCCCCTTTTATCTATTTTCTTCTTTTGTGAAGGTTTATGGCTCTTCCACGTTCTCACATTATTATATTTTTATGCTGGCTCAGCCCAGAAACTTGAGGGAAGAGACAAGGTCACCTCTTTAACTTATGCTTCTGAAAATGGCACATGGGAGGCTTTTGAAAGTTCAAAAATAAACAAAATATTATATTTAATGCAGAGGGGAAAGGTCAGGTGGAATCAGGGGTAAAATGTCTGAGACAAATCAATAATAACCCTGAGGTAACTTAGTAATTTCACAAACTCAAGTTCATATGTTTTCAGAAAGTAAGAGTTTTTAAGCTTTTCACAAAGCCTTAGAATCTTTGAGATAAGAGGTTTTATTTTCAGTGTCTGCTAAACACTCCAATATAAGTTCTTGAGTTTAACAGACTCTTCAGATTTAAGAAGGCAGGGAGGCACTGCCAAGTACCCGAATTCCTTCTCTAAACAAATCAGGGATCACTCCACTCTTTAGAGCTATCTCCCTTTTCAACTGGGCAGGGTATTACTTCTCTAATCTAGAAGTTCTGTCCCTTTTCCTGGCCCAAACGTGGGTCTTCAGTGATCTTCCCACTCCTCCTTGCCAACCCTCAGTCAGTACTATACTGAATTATCTTCAGCAGTCAGTTTCCAATTCTTTCTTCTCAACTGACTCTATCCAAAGAAATCCCTTTGAGCAGCCTGTCATTCAAAAGCTCTCTGGCTCTGTGAGGCATTAACCCTTCACAGTCCACCACATATGTATACAGCACTTATGAGCTTTTAAAGCACAGTCCATTACACGACCATTCTTCCTTACAAAGCTCAAGACAGAAACAGAAAGCATAGCAAAGCTGTAATGCCTGTTTATTATCCTATAGTTTCCTTGGATTAGGACAGCCGATGTGCACAACCAAGTGCAAATAATCCATTTGTACTTCAGCCACTCACTACTTCATATGTAGTGCCCAACAGTTAACATATACCAAATTATGATTTATATTTTTTATTATATTCTGTTCATTTTATGTGTTGTTGTTAGCCATCCAGTCATGTTAGACTCTTGGCGAGTTGAACATGACTGAATGGCTAACAATGACAACACCTCTTTTTTATGTATACCTCTTGTAAATGTGTTCTTATAAATACAAAACAAAAATTTTATCACTAATATTTTTAAAGGATCTGCATGATGACACGAGTTTTATTATTAATACACAGCCAAAGTTTTGCTCTTCCTATGAGTTATTTTCTTTAGTATTTTATCAAATGGCTTTGCTTACTTTTAAGAAAAATTCCAAGCAAAAAAACTTTTGAATAACTTCTCTTTTAAATTATGCCATAAGATCAGCAGCAAGATTTTCTCCTGTTCTGCCTATAACTTCATTGTATCATTCTTACTTTTGTCCATTTGCTTTAGTGAGTTTTGCATTTGTCTCTTAGACTTCTGTTATTACATATATATAATATATATATATGCTTTACAAACACTGCTTTTCTACCTCCAGAATTAGTATCCTTAGTATCTCTATATAATAATCCTCTTAGCTTATTGGCCATTTCCAGCTCTCCCATTGGCTGTGCAATGCGCCCCATCAGCCATTGGCCCATCAGCCACCACTCAAGAGTACTCATGTGCCATTGGCTGGGTGCTGGGTCTGCCTCCTCTTCCCCGCCCACTCCCACTTCAACCACTGTTCCCTGTCAGAAAAACTGGCGAACAACTGTCTCTCCCGACAAAGACACTTCTTCTGCTTGGCTCCTGTGAGACAAACTTTTCCCTCAGTGGTTGTTGGTAGGCAACCAAGCTTGGTTGTGTCCGTAAAAAGACAAAGGAAGGAAACCCTTTCCAGGCCTTTGTGAGGAACCTATTGGGGCCAGTCCTGACTAGGGTTGCCAGCTCCAGGTTGGGAAATTCCTGGATATTCTGTGTCTAAGGAAGCCAGTCTAAGGAAGTCAGAGTTTGGGGAGGGGAGAGGCCTCAGCTGAACATAATGACATAGAGCCCACCCTCCAAAGCCGTTATTTTCTCTGGGGGGGAGAGATCTGTTGTCTGGAGTTCAGTTCTGAAACCCAGTGATCTTCAGGCTCCACCTGGAGGTTGGCTACCTTGGGTATAGCAGTTAGAACTTCAGAATAGGGTCTGTCAGACCTAGGTTGTTACTGTGGAAGCTGTGATTTCGAACTAGTCACAGACTTTCAGCATAACCCCCTCCCCTGCCCACTGCCAGCTTGGCCACTTTCCTATCAGAATAAACTGTGCATATATAAATTACTAATAGCTGATTATATGACAGGTGAAACGATTAAAGGCACAATGGTAACATGGACAAAAGATCTACATAATACGCTAAGAGCAGAACATTGGACAAAGGTGTGGAATTCAATAAAACTAATGAGAGCGATCCCATATAAAGAGAATATTTACAAGATGTTCTACAGGTGGCACTGGACACTTGAGAAATTAGCAAAATGTTATGCAAACACTAATAGAAATTGCTGGAAATGTAAAAAAATGTCGGTACATATATGCATGTGTGGTGGAGGTGCGAGATAATACAAAGATACTGGAAAAATACTTATAAGATGATAAATGAAATCACAGGAATACAGATAGCATTTACACCAGAAATCTTTATTGAATATTATTCCCGAAACATATAGTAAGACAAATATATAATAATATACTTCTTTACAGCAGCCAGAATATTAGTAGCCAAAACATGGAAGGAAGAAAAAATACCTTCAAAAAAAGAAATAATAGATAAGATGTTGTCAATAGCTGAAATAGATGGTTTAATATTACAAGGTAAAAGTAAAGACGTTTTTGATAAACGATGGAAAATGTTTTATGCATGGCTAGAAAATGTGTATAAAAATGACTCACAAGGATAAGAAATGTAAAACGGAATGTCAAATGTATGGTTAAAAATACAATAAATAAAACTTTTTTTTAAAAAAAAGAATAAACTGTGCAGATTGTTAGGCAACCAAGCTTGGCTCTGTCAGTAAAACAGGGTTATTGTGCAAGTCAAAACGGGGAGAGGAGAATGATGTAAGCTGCTTTGGTCCCCATTGCAGAGAAAACCTGTACTTTTCCTCCTGGGGAACCATTGTTGTCAATCTCCAGGTGAGGCCTGGAGATCACTCAGAATTACTGATCTCCAGATGGCAGAGATCAGTCCCCCTGGAGAAAATGGTGGACTCTGTGTCTTTATACTCTGCTGAGATGGTCCCCCCTATGACAGCCAATGTGACGTAGCAGTCAGGGCTTCAGAGCATGGTAGAGGCTGCAGGTGGAGGGGAGATGGAAAGCTGAAGAGTGAGGGACAGATAACAGCAGGTTGATGCTTGATTGTGAAGGATTGCTACCTCCAGGTTGGGAAGGTTGCTACCTCCAGGTTGGGAAATTCCTGGAGATTTGAGGGGTGGAGCCTGGAGACGGTGGGGTTTGAGGAGGGGTGGGACCTCAGACAGGTACAATGTCATAAACTCCACCCTCCAAACCAACCATTTTCTCCTGGGGAACCATTGTTGCCAAAGTCCAGGTGAGGGGTGAAGATCACTCAAAATTACAACTGTTCTTCAGGTAGCAGAGATCAGTTCCTCTGGAGAAAATGATGGACTCTGTGTCATTATACCCTGCTGAGGTCACAACAGCAAATTGATGCTGAGTGCCCAAGGCCGGGGCACTCTCCCAGAGCCTCTTTCTAGAGCTCGTTGTATTTATTTCCACAACGAGCCTTATTCCTAATCAATTATAAGAAGAAGTTGTAAACATTATTTTAGGAACTCTTTCAGACCATGCTTCGTTCCTTCTCTTTCAATCTCTTCTATATTTTTAGGGAATAAAGCCCTTAAAAGTCCTGGTACTCTGTACACTCTATCTTTTTCAGACTAGCCTCAGGCTAGTTTCATAATAAAATAAAATAAAAAACCCTTATATTCAGCATGAGATCCATAACACAGCAATCTCACTCTGAGCAATACCTTTCATTACAGCGGTTCTATTGACTTCTTTGCTTGAAATAGTTTGAATTTCCCACCAGCTCAGTTGTATGATATTTGGCCTCTTTTAGGCTACCTAGCTGTTCCTAGAGGAAACCTATAGGGCAAGAAGTAGAAAGCTCATGAGCCCTGAGGGCTTGTTTGAAAGAATATGAAATCTTAGAGAAAAGTTTCCTAGAGATATAGTTTAGGATGAAATAGGTATTACAATGATCTACAGTGTTGAGAGTACATAATCTAATTCCAGTTTCTGCTTTGAATTGGAATATCATCCTAGAAAGTCAAATCTGAAATTTCACATGTTTAAGAGCTCTACAGTAAATTTTATTTTCCTTACTGAGGGAAACACCACAGTGGTGCTTCTTTGAAAGGGTTTTTTTTTTCCTTTGTACAGTACATGCCACTTTGGGATTTGATGTTGATAGCACAGAAGTATTTACTGTTCCCTTCAAACTTTATCTTTCTCTGAATGGATAATGCTTGAAAAAAACAAGGAAGCATTGTGGGTGCATTTTCCTTTGAAACCTGCTTGCCTCCTAGGATGTAAGTTCAGGTTTCACAAAGCTTAATTGTTATACTGACAAATTCATTGCAAAGGCACAAATTAAACATATATTGAACAATAACATTTCCCATGCATTTTGGTGAAATATATGCTTAGAAACTTGGAGCAATGCTGAATACTTAGAGAATCACATATGTGTGTGGAATGAATATGGAAGACATGCCTATATATGTGTGTGTAAAGTGCTGTCAAGTTGCAGCCAACTAATGGTGACCCAGTAGGGATTACAAGGCAAGAGGCTAACAGAGGTGGTTTGCCACTGCCTTCCTCTGCATAGAGACGGTGAAATTTCTTGGTGGTCTCCCATCCAAATACTAATAAGGCCCCCCTCCACTTAGCTTCTGAGATATGATGAGATTGGACTAGTCTGGGTCATCCAGGTCAGGACAAATATGTCTATATCATATTGTAAAAACATGAAATTGCATCCATACCCTGAAGTGCGCACATTAGAAAAAAATTAATGGGTTAAACTAGGGTTTATTAATTACCAACAGAACTGCAGAAATAAATTCACTGCCCCCATTGAACAGATTCCCTATGTGGCTGCCCACTGGATTTGTCAGTGTTTGTATAGACCACCCCAGCTCCAAGCTCATCATGGTCACAGGCCATGCTTGCTTTCCCTCACCTACATCAAACTTGCGCAGAGATGTTGCCTATCAACCCCCTCCCTTCACATTGTATAGGGAAAAGGTTCAAGCATTCATGCACAGCACTGAGGGATTAACCTCTTCCAGCCCTTGGGGACTGTACAGCCATCAATGGGTGGCTTAACTGTCTTGCCCATTCTTGGATGTCTCGGGTTGTTTTCTGGGCTAATCGAACAACAAGTGTCTAACCTACACAAATGCTGTAAACCAGTTAGGCTCTCATCAATCCCTCAAGATCAGGTTGATTTGTATAATCCAACCCCACAACAATGTATGTTGTTAGAGAGTCAGACTAGGATTTAGGAGACCCAGGCTCAAATCCCCACATTGCCATGGAGGCTTGCTGAATGACAGGACAGTCATGACCATGCAGTATTATTATTATTTTTTTGCAAATTAGAACCTAAAAAAGTGAACCATTAAAAATGGACAATACCCATAAAAGTCTAAACAAAAAGCTGAAGTTTTCCTTCTATATTGTTCTTAAATTCATTTATTTCAAAACATACTTTTTAAAATTTATATCTTCTAGGAGTTTAGCAATATTTTGATGTAAGTAGATCCAAACCTCACTTACTTGTTGCCTTTTGGTAATGTTACAAACATTGGTATGGAAATATTATACAGAAAGGACAGAGCATCCATGTGCATTTTTCATAAAAGATCAATAAGCAGGATAAAGGATGTTTGCTTCTGATTATACATCTTTCTTGAAAAATCCAGATGAATGACCATTTCAAAAGTAACATGTTTTCAGTGTATGTTGACCAGAGGAATAATTCCAAGAGTACTACCAACGTAAAAATGAATGTTATGCCAGAGGGAGCTATTGGAAACACATTCATGTTTACAATCCTATGAACAAGTTAAAACCATTGCAGTTTCCAGAAAAGAAAAATATACTGGTATTTCAGGAACTGGCAAGAGCAACAGAAAATTATTTCATTTTTAGGACTCTGCTTCTTATTGTTGCAAAGTCTCCCTGTGAGCAGGTAGCTTAGCATCTCAGATGTGCAGAAGATCAAATCCCATTACAGTCAGCAATGACATTGCATATTATGGCATTAGCAAAAAAAAAAAACACCCCAAAAACCTTCTAAGAAAAACAAGGAGAAAACTTCAGTAATCCAGACCTTTTTATCACTCCAGCTAAAGAAATGATTTTGTTAGTAGCTGATGGTTGCGATGGAGGAAGTGATAGCAGTAATAATAGTGGTAATGGCAGTAATAATAATAGAGTGAACTAACCATTAAAGTGGGACATGATACATTTAGCTTCACTCTTTCGAGCACTTTATATTTTCTAAGGTAGACAACCAAATGTTGAGCCCTTGGAAAAGACACAGAATAATGTGACTCACATGGGATAGTAGCTTTCTGAAATAACCATAATCTTTGTAGTTTATTAGGTATTACTATCCTCCTGTCTCACTAACCATGCATCTCTCCTCTTGCTCTATTTTTGGAATAGGACTCAAATATCATACTTTTCCCTTTCTCTTTTATTTTCCAAGTTATAGATCACTACATCAGGCAAAGAAATACATAAGGTGAGAAAACTGATGAGAATAACCATTAATTTCCAATAAAGTCAATTGACTCCTGTAGTGAAACACACCTTGAATGCTGACAGACATCTGTAGAAACCAGGAACATCTGAGCACAAACCTGTAGGTGGCTGCTTACACAGGAAGATAAATAAGAAAAACAAAACAACCTAGTGAAGATCTGCTGTAAAACATGAAGAATAAAACTGGTGTTTGTACCATCTATCTGTTATATTGTACCAACAAGAGTTTGCACCAAGACATCTGGCAAAGTACTAGGGCTACTTACAAGTTTGATGACAAGCTTGATAAACTTTTTAAAGGATAGCAATTTGCATTCAAAATTGCAACACACATTGCCCATGCCTTACCTAGGATATCAATGTACATTCACAATGCAAATAAAATAAAGTCATTCTGTCTGTCACAATCATGAATAACTGCAGCAACCTGTCATTGACTGATCTGATTGCTGCAAGTAACCCCTTCAATTGAGTTTTGAGGTTTGGGGTCCTAAACCTATGCCTACATGTAGGTCTTGCTGATTTCAATCAAAATATCAATCCAAATTCAAAGGAAAACAATATTTGCTTCAAAATGACATTGGTTGGGATCATGCTATATGGGTCAGTTCTCACTCTATCTAGAGTCATATTCATTCATTCATTCATTCATATTTGTAGCCCACCCTTTTTGCAAGCAGACTCAGGGCAAATAACAACATCTCATTACAATAAAAACAATATTTCATTAATACAATAAATAATTAAAATATTAAGACACTGTCATATACATTAAAATGGTGGTCACAACCCTACAGTTGCGAGAGGTCCTGGCTCATGTTAAGATGTAAATAATGGCCGGCAGTTGTTAAATGGGTGACAAGAACCACAGGGAGGCCATACATTGGACGTCCACAGCCTCAGCCTGGCAGCACCCTATTACCCATGCCCTCCTTCATACAGGCTTCATGTTACTGTAAGGCACTGAGTATAGGGCTTCACTTGAAAACTGTTTAGAAACTTCAGCTGGTTCAAAATGTTGGCAGAGTTCAGGAAATAATCTAATCCATGCTTTCGAGTTTTCTTTCAATGAATTTACTGCAACAGGATTTTTTCAAAAAGACAATAACTGACTAAAGGCCACTGATGCAACAGAAAGGTCTTCAGTGCACAAGCACTAACACATACTACTACATAGCAGAGAAAGAAAAAACAAGAGGTAGGCTGAACTACAAGAGAAAAGCATTCAATAAACCCTAAACACTAGATAATGCATCACAGATCCCCCTAGGGTACAAGTGGACTAAAGTACTCTATCAGCAGTATCTAGAGTAATTAGACTCTTCGCAGGCTGTTGCTTCTCCAGCACCCCTTCTTGACAGTATGTGTACTATTCCATGTTTAATTTTGCTAGAAGAGTACAACAGCAGTTCTTCCTTTCTGCTTTTCCATTTTGTTCAAGTGTGTATGGCATGGTTTTCTGATGCTCTATACCCTGTTCCCTTAGGTACTGCTCCACTTCTTTACTTCTGTACTCCCCCCCCCATTGTCTGTGCAGAGTGTTTATGGCTTCCTTTGGAACTTATTGCTGGCTGCTGCCACAAACTCTTGGAGTTTTCCCAGCCTTTCACTCTTTTGTGACAGTGTATCTGAAATAGTCATCGATGAAAATGATCAGGTATCTGTTTCCTCCTGGTGTAAAAGTTCTCATGGGTCCACAAATGTCACTATGCACTATCTGTAGAGGATGCGTAGACTTGCTTTCATTGCCTTTAGGGAGCAAGCCATGTGTAGCTTTTGCTTTCATGCAGCACATACACTTCATATATGTTTGATATGACATCATCTTCATGTCCTTGGTTAGGCCTCAGTTTTTAAGCTCTTTTATTGATTATGGGTGACTGTGTCCTAGATGTCTGTGCCACAGGTGGATGAAGTTGTCATGACAAACTTGTTTAACAATTCAAACTTCCTCATTTGGTAGGGTAAGCTACTTCACAATTCCTCTGAGTATAACCTATTTCCCCTTCTTAATCTGACATTGGTTTCTTTGCAATTTCACTGTAAGACCATTACTGGTGAGAAGCTTCATAGACAGAAGGCTTCCCTTCAGTTCTGGAAAATACAGGACATTTCCCACAAGGAGTTTATGTGTTCCTTTGGATGGGCCACAGTACTTTAAGAATCCATACCCAATTCTTTCAGCAGTGATTATTTTTCTATCTACAGGGAAGATCTCCTTTGTGCTGAGATCAAGATCTGTAGTGAATTCCTAGTTGCTTGTTATGTGGCTTGTGGCACCTGAATGAATGTACCATACACTTGATGTGTTGCTCTGCATAGCTTTTAGACATCTATCCCATTCTTCATCTACAGATTCACTTGCAGCTCTCTTAGCCTCATCTTTGGGTGATTCTGTGATTTGTTTTCTCTGTTTAGCTCTCTAAATTGAACAATTCTTTTTCAGATGTCCAGCTCTTTTGCAGCAGTAACACACCCTGGTTTCTGTCATGTGCTTTATAGCCTCATTTATCTTGAGAGCTGTTTCTGGTTTTTCAGTGTCTTCACCTGCTTGTAGTTATTTCAGGGCTCTTTTTATAGAAAAAGCCCAACAGGAACTCATTAGCATAATAGGCCACATCCAACAGCAGAAATCTATTAGCATATTAGGCCACACCCCTGACAGCACAGTTCATTAGCATATTAAGCCACACCCCATGTTACCAGAAGTGTGGTCATCCAGCCACACCCATCTTTTGTTTCTTATTCTGTTTACCTTGTTTGTTGTCAAAATGGTTTTAACAAAACCAATATAAACATTTATTTATTTATATATTTTGTTAACATTTTTACCCCGCCTTCCCCGCGAGCGGGCTCAAGGTGGCTTACAAGAGGGCACAAGCCCATACATAAAAACAGGATAAAACAGTAAAACCCATTAAATAACAACAAAACAAGAATAAAGTGCTCCATACAAACAAGAAGGTCTCTGAAGATGGTATCAATCCTTTCATTGGGGTGATATCGTCCTGTCGATGGCCCAGGGCCAGTACAGCAGTATCAGTGCCATGCAAGATCATGGCAGATCTTCTGGGGACCTCCCCTAACCCCATTGTTATTTCCATAATTGATAGTGGTGGTAGCGATAGTGGCAGCCCCTATATAAAAGCCTGGCGGAAGAGCTCCGTCTTGCAGGCCCTGCAGAACTGCATAAGGTCCCGCAGGGCCCTGATCTCCTCCGGGAGCTCATTCCACCAGGTGGGGGCTGCCACTGAGAAGGATCTGGCCCTAGTTGCAGCAAGCTTTGCCTCACGGGTGCCTGGAATCACATTATCTTTTTAAAAAAGTTTCCAATTCCATACTTTTTAATAATGAATATTATATTTATTTAAAAAGTAACATTAACATAAGCAAACATCTCAATAAACACTCTGGAACTTGGAAAACTATACTGATATGGTGAGATAAGTTTGTAAAAAAAATGAGGAATAAGAACACGCTTGCTCTCCTAGGCCTCCTTTTTACTTCCACTTGCAAACTTTTTCCAGAAGCACCACCCAATCAAAGCAGTGTTTCCTTGTGGGTTGATCTTGTTTCCACTTGCCAAAAATATAATTTCAGAAATGCTGCAGATCGTACTAGGCTGGGGTGCCCTGGCTTGGCCTGTCTCATATATTCATAATGTCCCCCATGCATGCGCACAAACACTTCATGCTAATGCAAAAAGTTGGCATGGTGTTGCCATGATTTCTAAGTAGAGATGTAAAATTTCTGGAAATTTTGAAGCTCGGGAAAAAACCCGGGTTTTTCCCATTTTTTCCCTGAAAAAACGGAATTTTTTGGAAAAATTTTAAAAAATGCTACATTAGCACTTCTTTTTTCTTTTCCAGTATAGGAGCTGCGGTGGCTCAAGTGGTTAAGACGCTGAACTGCAGGCTGTGGAAGGTCAGTAGTTCAGCGGTTCAAGACCCGGGTGCCGCAAGACAGGGTGAGCTCCTGTCTCTAGTTCCAGCTCCTGCCAACCTAGCAGTTCGAAAGCAAGAAATTGCAAGTAGATAAATAGGGACCACTTCGGTGGGAAGGTAACAGCGTTCCGTGCACCTTGGTGTTTAGTCATGCCGGCCACATGACCACGGAAACATCTGCGGACAGCGCTGGCTCTTCGGCTTTGAAACGGAGATGAGCACCGCAACCCTAGAGTCGGATTCGACTGGCTTTCGAGCAAGGGAACCTTTACCTTTACCTTTACCTTTCTTTTCCAGATTGAAAGTCATTCTGTTACTTTAGGAACATAAAATATAACTATGGACATTTTTATTTGGCATGAAATTATCACAACTAGCATATTAAAAATATAGTGCATCCAAACAATTATTACAAACAGAATACCCACCCACATGCAAAAACAAAACTGAAACCTTTTTCTTTTCTTGTGACAATAGCACCTCCTAAAGGAAGAAATGCATCTTGTTCTTGCATTGGAGAGTTCAGTTTGTAACCTAGAACTTGCTTGTCCTCAGTGCACAGAAATTAAATCAATCTGATACCATACATATTTTTTAGAAATGATTTGGAAAATATTTGAACACCTTGTCTTAAAATATTTTATTCATCATGTTAAAGTAAAATGTTCCATAATCAATTATTTTCCTTTCCCTTTCTTTTTTCAATTTTTCGGAAAAAAAAATCAAAAAAGGCTTCAGGAAAAAAAACAGGGGGGAAACTTTTTTCTCTGAATTTTTCCAGGCCTTCACATCTCTATTTTTAAGTCCTGGGTAGTGTTTTAAAAGTAAGCAGAAATGTAGCAATAGCATGAAACCTCTTTACCCAAGCAAATGGAAAGAAAGGTAGGCTTCTCACTAGAGAATCAGGCCAGTTTCACATCAGTTGTGGGCAGGAAGAGAAAGGACTTTCTGGACAGTTTCTATCTTATTCTGCATGTGAGCCATACACTATCCAAAAGAAAATAACACAGACAACATTTCATGCATGCATTTTCCACATAGATGATAACATAAATATCTATCTGCAATTTTTAGTGATCAGCTATCTGCTGTAAATCAACAATTGCACAATAGTTTCCCCCATCGCAACCTCTTTTCCTCTTGAAAGCTCAAAAAGCATTCAAGAGGAAGGAAGGAAGGAAGGAAGGAAGGAAGGAAGGAAGGAAGGAAGGAAGGAAGGAAGGAAGGAAGGAAGGAAGGTTCTTAAAGAGGCATTGTGGTGGCCTTAGAACAGGCTGAGATGGTTTCAAAGCCCTTCTCTGCCATGAAACCCACTGGATGGCTTTACTATGATCACTATCTCTTAACCCATCCTACTTCAAAGGGTTGTTGTTAGTTAAGCATGTGTGCTGCACTGACTCTGAAGACACAGCTGCCATTTGTGGGGAATGAATACAGTGAATCAGCACCAGATAACAACCACGTGCAATCCCCATCCTGGGGTTTTCAAACAGGTAGAGTCAAAAGCACAAGGTTAAGTGAGAAGGATTGGACTAAAACACTGAACAACAGAAAGATCTGTAATTTACAAATGGCAAAATAAGCCAGGCTATTTATATAGCCTTGGAGAGCTGCTCTGCCTGGCACTCTCTCCTTCTTTCTGCCAACAGAATAGTCACATGGGCAGCAAGACTGGCAGAGGTCGAAAGAACCCATGACAGCATTACACGGAAATCAGTTCAGGAGAAAGGGAGAGAACCAAGTTGCACTGCATGGCCAGCATCCAAACTGAACTGGCGGAGACCAAAAAGTTGTACACCACTGCCTGCATCTCTCCTTGCTGATTGATTTATACCGTGCTGCTCCTTCTCCCAGTCCCTGGCCAATCCTTGCCAAGCTGCCATTCTATAGGAACCAATCACAATTAGGAAGGAGAAGAAAGGGCAGGGAGGGTTCCTCTCAAGAGCTTACCTACACCTGCTTCCTTGTTTCCCCAGCACCAGGTACATAGGGAGGACTGCGGAAGAAAGTGAGTTGGGTGGGTGACATTTGTTTTTTGTTTTAAAGGTGAGGGCAAGAAAAGTGCGTCCCTTCGACAGCCACTGCCTTTGCCGAGCTGCTTCTAGGCACCCCTGGAAACAGCCAGGGCTCAATTGGCTGGCAGCAGAGCAGCTGCCCAAGTTGGAGCACCTGTTCACCTGCGGAAAGTTGGAGCAGCTTTGCAGAGTGGGCAAGCGGGCGGGCGGGCGCCTGAAAGACCGAGTCCAGGGCTCTTTCTTCTCCGCAGCAGCTTGTTGCTGCAAGAACAAGTAGCTCCCTAGAGGAAGCCCAGGTGATGATGCTTCACCTGTGCGGGATACAGGATGGACTGAGGGCGCTTGGACCACAGCCAGCCAGCAGGTAGGTGAGAGTGTGTGGTGCGGTGCTTTTTTTCCAGCCTCGAGAAGCCCCCCACCTCCACCAAGCATGCCCCCTCCTCAGACTCCTCACTAGGGCACAGAGCCCACCAGCCCAGAGAAGCGACGCTGGAAGCCGGCTGGGGGGAAGGTCTCCCCTCATTCCAGCGCCTGCCCACGAGGGTCATCGGAAGGAGGGAGGGGTGGGGAGGAGAAGGGCGGGGCAGGGAGCAGGGGCTCAAGTGGCTGGCAGCAGAGCGGCTGCCCAAGTTGACAGAGCACCAGTTCACCTGTAGAAAGTTGGAGCGGCTTTGTGAAGCGAGTGAGCAGGTGGGTGGGCGGGTACATGAAAGGCTGAGTCCGGGGGTCCTTCTTCTCCGCGGCAGCTTGTTGCTGTGGAAGTGGAGGGAGAGAGAGAGAGGGAGGGGTGGGCTTGGAAGCCATCCGGAATGCCGTTCCAGGGGTTCCGGCCCAAAAATAGCCCTGAGTTCTTTTCTGTGATTATACTCATCCATTAATTTGCCCTTAACATAGGCCTTATATGTGCTGGCCTTATGAATGGCAACCCTAGGAATCCCACAGGCTTCAGTAAAATGCAGCTTAACCCATTTTCCATCAGTATAGGTGTACTATTGTGCATACATGAAGCCTGTAAAGGTATGGCAAACAATGGGTGGTCCTTAGTCTCCTCTCACATCTTTAGTCAGCACAAGGGTTGCCAGCTCCAGGTAAGGAAATACCTGGAGATTTTGGGGGTGGAGCCTGAGAAAAATGAGCTTTGGAAAGGGGAGGGACTTCAATGGGGTATAATACCATAGTCCACCTTCCATTGTGGCCATTTTCACCAAGTGAACTGATCTGTTGCCTGGAGATCAGTTGTAATAGTCTGCCATGCGACTGACTTGAACATGGCAGGCTGGAAAAGTAGAATAGGGCTATGGAAAGTGTGCAGAATTGTCCCCCTCTCTCCCATGAACCCTAATGCCATGTGCATCAAACTGGGGATGTGTTAACTGAACATCTATTGAACTCTGAGTGTGGCTATACCACAACAAAAGCTACACACCCATGCTTGTCTGAATCAGGCCCAAAGTTTTTTTTTAGCTTCCAAAGAACTTTTGTAGCAACTGTATATCTATGATGGTTTTCTGACATCCAAGCTGAAATATGAACAAGCACATTACAAAGGAGTTAGGATATAGCTCTAAAGCTGGCAATTTCTTCAACATTAGCCAACTCGAAAACCATGCACCCCAATACACTATGGAATAGTTATGCATTAAATCACAATTCCTGTTTAAATTGATGCCTTGAAATACACACACACACACACACACACAGACACACAAAGTATATGCAGAATTCCAGAGAGTCAGAAACTGAAGCATAATAGAAATTCCTAGGACAGCACATTCATTGTAAAAATTAATCCACAGCACTGTTATTTCATGGACTGTGATATCATTTCCTGGAATTAGACAGAGATGACCATCATTCAGGTAGTCTTGAATATGTTTTGCCTCAAACAATTCACAGATGTTTCCCTCAGTGTAACAGAAAGCAATACAGAGCTTAAAGAATACACTCTCTGCCTCTTTCTATTTCAACAAGATTGTTGCACGACAAAAACATTTCTCTGTCCCACGAAAGCAGTTTTCTTTTCTTAGTAAAAATGACAAAAATAACTTTGATAAGACTTGCACACAATTGTCATTGTTATACATAGTACCCACAAAATATTAAAGGTGCAAAAATGTTGAATTCCAGTGGCTCTGTATAGCCAACTAATTGAATACAAGGTAACAAACAAAGCAGAGCAGTGAGGTGGTTCCCTGGGAATGGTGAAGTGTCTTGTCACAACAGTCTAACTTCAAAATGTACATTTTCTTACAACCCAGAAACTTATTCTAATGCCATAAAACATCTCACACCCAAATGTTCAAAGGTGGTAAAATTGCAGGCAACATTACACTAACCAATAAGGAAGAGCTACAAAACAAATTCCAATACTAAACACAAATTCAGTACACAGCCTGTACACACAAAGAGACAAGAAACTTTGCATTCAACAGGAAGGTCCAGCTGCATTAACCCTTAAGAAACGTTTTTTTATGCCTTTCCCTGGATCTACCCCTGTCTGTCTTCCCTGAAAATTAACAGGGGCTTCAGACCAGTTTTTAAAGGCACTGCACTAGTGCTGAGATTGCCAGCTGATGACTGAGGAATCACAGCCCTCAATAAAATGCCTTAAAATGTGAAAAGGGGAAAATTGAAGTGTCACGTATGTGTCCCCCTTCTCTCCATTAAATGAACTAAGTTATGGTTGCAGCTTCTCACTCTCATCCCTGTAGCTCCAGGACCCTCCTTCTCCTCCCCTAAGGTCCTGTATCTTTTAAAAAGAGGTGTGAACTGAGACATTTGCAGATGTTCAGAGTGGTAGAATGAATGTGTGCAGAGGGAAATGGGTTGGCAGCGGCCATATACAGGCTACATTCTACATGCATACCGCTGTAATGTTCTCTCAGCACAACAGGATCCCTGCAAATCAATCCAGTGTTGTCAAGATTTCATGCCTCTTGTACCTCCAATATTTTTTGTTCCAGTGAAGTATATTTGGCTACAGCATGAATAGAAAGTACTGACCTAACACTGTAAATTCAACAGTTTTCTGTGGGAAAGAAAGTACAAGAAGTACCAGAAGTTGTTGCCAGAGGCACTGCCTTTACTCTCGGGTAGCCCCAATAGCAAGGGCACCCCATTTTCTAACCTGACCCAGAGACCCACAAAACTCAGGCCAAGGAAGGCACTCCTGGTTCAGAAACCCAGAGCTAGCCACAGCTCTGAAAAAGAGGTCTCCATTTTCAGGTGACAGGTAACCTCAAAGCAAGCCTCCAGTCTTCCCCCTCCACTCAGAGAAAGATGCTTATGGAATGGCAATGAGTTCTACCAGGTGAAGTATCTACATTTCTAAAGTCTATTCAGAGGCCACCTGGCAAACAGTCCTCTTCTCTCCAGTACCTCACCCAGCCCTTTTGTGTCATCTCATGTCTATGTGTGAAGTCTTTGTCCTTCCTTGCTTCATCCCTCAGGATACCAAGATAAACCAATCAAGCATTCAAATTATTACGGATCCTTCCTGACACTAATCAGGGACCCATCTCCCATCTTTTGTTTGTATCTGGGAACCTATTCAACTAGCCACCCAGCTCCTGGCTTCTATTGTTAAATCCAGACCCTGCCTCTCTGGAAGCTCATTGGTCACACCTAGGCCTTGCCCATCCTGATGCCACACACCCCTGGGACTCATAATTGGTCCAGGAAATCTATTGTTCTCACCTGAGACCAGCCCCCATGGCCTCAGATGGTGTGTTTTCTGCCCTGATGCCAACCGGCAGTCCACCCCTGAAACCCTCTGGGTTTTAGGCCACAATCCTTTCTTTAGGGACCATTGCACATCTGGACAGGTCGTATCACCCCATAACCCCTCCATTAGCTATCAAATCACCTCTGCTTCCTTAAGTCTGTGTTGTGTGCATGAATGTTTAATTACTGTTTGTGTGCTTGAGAATCTTTAGTAAATAAATCCTTATTTTAGCCACCCAGTCCCTTTGTCTGTTCCTGGGTTCTTGGGAATTCTAACTCTGGTATACACAGGTCTGATCCTATAGTTATGCCAATTGCATATTAATATTATAATTCCCCAATCTTTTATTAAAGAAATAGAGGAATTTGGCTAACAAGTGACCTTCAAATTTCCCTCTCCCCTGAAAAGAACTATGGGTGATGTTTTCTGTGAGCACTTAAACAACATGGCACAACACCGAAGTGTCACCCCTAAACAAATACAAGAGACTTCAGCTATTCTGTACACCTATGGACTGGGGAAATGACCTCAGTGTGAAAGAACATGTGCTTGACTTCCTTTCAAAGTCGAGCCCAAACACATCTCATGCCAAACTAAATGGCATAATTTACTATGTGCTGTGTGAAGACAGCACACACCCATAACCAAATGTCAAGACAAGAAATATATGTGTTTTTCAGATGGCAGGAAATGCTTGGTATTAGTTACATGTAGGCATGCTTGTTGTATTTTTATCTCCCCCCCCTCAGTCCACACCATCTCTCAAAAAGCAATCTTTCCCAATAATTTCATCCATATGGCAAAAGAGGGGAAAATAATTTGAACCAGTGCTTAGCAAGTTAGCCCGGGTGGGGTGGGGAGAGAACTATGATGAACCTGCACCACCCTTGGCCTTGGGGATCTGGGCAAAGTCCCACTGCAAGATAGTAGCAATGTGCCAGTTCTAATCAAGGTTTTTTGTAGCCTGGCCCTTGGAGCTTAGCATTAGAACCTATTTTCAATGTTATGGCTCAGAGACAAAAAGTAATAATTTCTGTCCATTTAGAGAGCACCTCTCATCACTGAGCAATCCCAACCTATGTTCATATATTTCCAGTAGGGTTGCCAGGTCCCTAGCTCCCACCAGCAAGCTCCCATCAGAAGCTCTTGGGAGTGACATCATCACATTGGGGATGTTGCGTGGCGACGCTATGGTATTTTGGGCAAAACCGGTGTGATGACATCACTTCTACATGACATCATCACATTAGGGTCATGGCTGTTGGGGGCAGGGCTTCCAGCTGGCTGACAGTGGGCAGAAGCCCACAAAATCAGGGATCTCCCACTCCCACCTGTGGGCTGGCAACCCTAATTTCCAGGTTTTCGGAGAACATTTCCCAGGTTTATGGGGGAAAGATAAGACGTCAATCAGTGAGATATGCAGATAAGCTTCAGACCATATGCTTTTCATTTAAAAAATTCACCAACCAACTTGTCTCTCAAATAGGTCAACAAAAAGTCACATTACACAAAGCAAGATATAAATTCAGTGTCTGGCTTCCCACCACTGAGAAACCATAACTAGTCAAATTGTCTGCATAAAACAGCATGAATAATGTATCATACATAACATTCAAAATTCTGTGCCATTTCCCAAAAAAATATGAATAAGAAACCTGGCCAAACAGTACTCTCCCACTCAAAAAACTGCAACTCGCTCGAGCTTATATATGTACTTATTTATTTATATTCAATTTTTCTCCTCAGTGGGTAGCTTGATATGCTCCTTCCCCCCCCCCAACTCTGGCTTGGGAAATTCCTGGAGATTTGGGAGTGATACCTGGGAAAGGAGGAGGAGAGGAAGCTTAGCAGGGATGTGATATCATATTGTTCACCTTCAGAAGCTGCCATTTCCTCCAAGGGAATTTCTCTCTGTAGCCTGGATATTAGTTGTTACAAGTGTAGGCCCTTGATACTCGCAGAAGGGAATCCCCACCACCACTTTCATGTCAGGCCCAGAGCTACCCAGGGGCTTCACCACTGGGAGTGGCATGCCACCACTGGGTCCAATGGGAATCCTGAGCTGCGCTGCTTCCACCATGCCCAGTAGGGCTCCAAGGCTAAACCACCACTGCTATTTGCTTGAGGACACTCTAGCTCTGACTTTGATAGTCACACAGGTGTTTTTTGGACCTTAATTGGAAGATGTTCTAATACAGGAACTGTGCATTTGGCACCAGACACATGACTTTCACCTTTTGAGGCCTCGCAAACATCTTTGTCATGTGTCTTTAGATCTTGCTGCTTAACCTTCCTCTTCCTGGTCCATTATTCACTTATTGGTTATCTTATTGCTATATGTATTTAAGTTATGTGTACCTCAATATTGTTTGACCTCTGAAGAAGGCCCCAATAGGGCAGAAACGTGTCAGGTCATGTCTATTGGCCCTTGTGTTTAGGCTATACTTTTTTACGGGGCTTTCATTGGGCCCTTATGTATGTTTTTAACATACTGGATGACCTTGGGCAAGCCCTAGTTCTGATAAGAGCTGTTCTTGAAAAAGAGCAGTCTCTGTCAAGAGCTCTCTCAGCCCCATCCACCTCACAGGGTGTCTGTTGTGGGGAGGGGAAGGGAAAGGAGTTTGTAAGCCGCTCTGAGACACCTTTGGGTAGTGAAGGGCGGGGTATAAAGCCAATCTCTTCTTCTTCTTCTTTAACTGTCTTTCTAATAAATACTTGTATTTTTGTATATTATAAGTTTTAACTAGGTTTTTAATATTGGCCCTTCATTAGACTTTCTTCTCACCCTTTTGGTTCTTGATTCCAGTTTTTAGGTCAGGTTTTCCATTGCCACTGCCACTGGACACAGCACAGTTCCCTGGTGTCACCGCTGCTGCTGTTGGGCCCAGCACAGCTCCTGGGCTCTGATGACAACCAGCAGAGGTAAGTGTGTTCTCTGCACTTGCACAGAGAATGTACTTTTCTTTTGGGAGAATTTAAACTTCCCTGTGTATTTTTTTTAACATTTAAGAGTTTTTTGCACACCTGGGGAGTCCCCCAAGTGTGCTGAAAAATTTGTTAAGCATCTGTGTGGCCATGATCCATGAATTCAGGTATCTGCAGATGGGGACCACATGTTGCTAATCTATATATCTAATTCCCAACATGCCTCCTCTGTGCGGATATCTAAATTCGCACATCGGGGGCACTTGGGGGGCAGGGAGATTTTCCTGCACATTTGGGGCAATCCCCAGATGTGCACAAAAATAAAAAAACTGTAAAAAAATATAGGGGGATATTTAAATCCCCCAAAATGTAGAAAAGCGTTCACTGCACATGCGCAGGGAATGCACTGGGAACAGTGCCTCGCAGCCATTGTGGGGGGGATTGGTGGGCCTGCAGCTGCGCGAGCCTCGCGCCTCGCTGGCGCTGCTGGGGGGGGGAGAAGGTTTGTCTGCAAGTATTTAAATCCCCCCAAAAGTGTGTAGTCAGGCTGCGGCAGTGGCTTGGCGCTGCGGAACAGCAGGCAGTCACGGAGCCTCTCCCCACCGCTGCCAACGCAGGGCTACCCAGCTGCTGCTGCTGCCCCAGTGCCCTCTCACCGGCTGGGTTGGGGGCCGGCTGGCACGGCGGAGTCCCTGTGCCCGCCCATCGTGTTGTGGCTCTCTCCCTTCCCTTTGCAGCTGCCTTCTCTGCACCTGGCACCCCCGCCGATCTCCTGGCGGTCCTTCTCATCAGCTCCCTCAAACACGGGAGCACTTCTACCCTTGCGCGGCAGCCCAGCTTCATGTCTGCATGCCTCTCCCGCTTCCTCAGCCCTGAAGAGGCCCGCCCCCCATGAGTATAACGGGTCCCTCTTCTTGAAGTATATAGATTCTGGGAGAACTCCAGTGTCAACTGAACTAAAATACAGGAGCACTCATCACCAAGGAATTGTAGGAGCAGCTGTTCAGGTATACATAAGACAGGGCAAGAGAGAATGGTTGAAGAACTCAAGCACAATGGGGAAAAATCCCATTAATATGTAGCTCAAGCTCAGGCAGGAGAGAAGGTAACCTGCATACACCAGGCTCTGATCTCTTATATAAATCCCATCCTCACAAACAATAGACTATTTTATCAACCAAATAAGCAACTATATTGTGTAACCTTGAGGCTTCACACTTTTCATTTACAAATTTATCAACAAACTGTCTCTCAAATAGACCCACAGCAGTATCACACTATACAAAACAAGGCACATATTCAATGGCTTGTTTCTCATAGCTCAGAAAATTTTTATATTGGAGGCAAGGACACCAACAGGAAATCGACTAGGATTGCCAGTTCTGGGGGCGATATTCCTGGAGATATGGGGGTGGAGTCTGGGAAGGGTGAGGTTTGGGGAGAGGAGGGACCTCATAAGAACATAAGAGACGCCAATGTTGGATCAGGCCAAAGGCCCATCCAGTCCAACACTCTGCATCACACAGTGGCCAGAAATACCAGTGCCATCAGGAGGTCCACCAGTGGGGCCAGGACATTAGAAGCCCTCCCACTGTTGACCCCCCCACACACACCAAGAAGACAGAGCATCACTTGCCCCAGAGCCCCTATCTTTACCCATTGGCTAATAGCCACTGATGGACCTCTGCTCCATATGCTTATCTAATTCCCTTTTGAAGCCATCCATGCTTGTAGCCGCCGCCACTTCCTGTGGCAGTGAATTCCAGTGAATTCCATTCCACTCTTTGGGTGAAGAAGTACTTCCTTTTATCCGTTCTAACCCGACTGCTCAGCAATTTCATGGAGTGCCCACGAGTTCTTGTATTGTGAGAAAGAAAGAAAAGTACCTCTTTCTCTACC
>NW_015174863.1:311783-320981 GCF_001447785.1 Gekko japonicus | reverse complement strand
TTTTGAGCTTCTAGGATCGTAGTTTTAAATAGTTTCCACGCTTCCCCAATGGTTTTGACCCTTTCTACTTTTCCTTTCAGTTTCCTCCCCACATGTCCCCTCATATCAGAGAAGTTACCCCTTTTAAAGTTAAAAGTGGTTGTGTGAGTCTTTTTGGCCAATTCCCTATTTGTACAAATGTTGAACTCAACAACATTATGATCACTGTTCCCAAGTGGTGCAATCAGTTTTACATCTCTCACCAGGTCTTGAGTGTTACTTAGGTCCAAATCAAGGATCGCCTCTCCCCTCGTGGGTCCATCTGCTCCATAGCACAGTCATTTAGAGTGTCTAGAAACTCAATCTTTTTTTCTCGACTAGAACACATATTGACCCAATCAATGTGTGGGTAGTTAAAATCACCTATTATGACACAGTGTTTTTGTCTAGCTGCTATCTTTAATTCATTCATCATTTTATAATCCTCCTCTATCTTTAAATATACAATGCTAACTGCAAAACCTTGGGTGAGAAAAAAATTGGCCCAATAAGTGACAGGGACTTGTCTTGATCCTCATGTAACTGTAGGCTTCTCTCTCCCCCACTGCCTGACACTGTTTGGAATTTGAGCTGAAGATTACTCTAAAAAACCAAAATAAAGAAACAAAATGGTACATTTATTTTTCAATGTATTTTCTCTTTTCCATTTTGTTTGGGAAGAGCTCTATCCTTTAGCATATAACAGCAAGCCCACATCTGGTTGCATGTGTGAACTGATACTGACATTAAGATTCAAGTGTTAGCATGCATCAGCTGTAATATCAGACAGCACAGATTAGAGAAAGTCCATTGCTTCTACCACAGTTATAGCAACAGTTAGAGCAGCTTATAACGAATCACACAATATGTGGCACTGGCTTTCTATCACATATGGTAAACATTTTCGGCTGCAATCCAGTACATAGTTATATGCCCATAAGTCCAAAGATGGTCAATGACAATTACCTAGTAAAAGGTAAAGGTTTCCCTTGCTCAAAAGCCAGTTGAATCCAACTCTAGGGGGCGGTGCTCATCTCTGTTTCCAAGTCAAAGAGCCAGCGCTGTCTGAAGACATCTCCATGGTCATGTGGCCAACATGACTAAACATTGAGGCGCACAGAATGCTGTTACCTTCCCATCAAAGCGGTACCTATTTATTTACTTGCAATTTGAACTGCTAGGCTGGCAGGAGCTGGGACCAGAGACGGGAGCTCATTCCATCATGCGGCACTTGGGTCTCGAACTGCTAAACTACTGACCTTCTGGTCTGCAGTTCAGCGTCTTAACCACTGAGCCACTGCAACCCATGACAATTACCTAGGCATGACTAAAGGCAAAACTTCAGCTTTATTTTGAATAATAACAGTTGTGCTTTTAAAAAACTAACCAAACTGATAATGCAGTGTTTAACAAAAACAGGGTAGCTATTTAAAGGTAAAAAGTAAAGAAAGCAGGTGGGATATAAGAACATTTACTATATAAGCAAAAATCAATACATATTTTAAAATAAAGAAAAGGATCTATAATCTATATATTCCATTATTTTAAAGGAAACAGATTGTATAGAATAAAATGGGCAGTTCTCTGCTGCAGGAAAGATTGGATGACTAAAGGTAAAAACTCATGGAATTACATAGTTCCTTCCGTTGTGAATGCTGTCTGCTCTGATTATGTATGTCTATGTTCAAAGAGTGTCTACTCCATGCATTTCTGTGGCTGCTATGATAAGAAAACCTTTAGCTCAAAACCAGTGTGAGCAAGAAGTGTCTTCGTACACAAGCACTTCCTGTTTTCATTCCATGATCAAATATGTTCTTTGCAGGGCAAATAGGGGAGCACTTGAGGGAGGAAAGCAGAGATGTCTGAAAGGCTAATTGAGTGTACTAAAGGGCTGTTTGGCATGAAGGGAAAGGAGTTTTCCAAGGCTATGAATAAAGGCTGCCTGGGTCAGATTTCTTGCTGTTCCTTTTCTTTAACTATCTTTGAAGTTAAATAACAACAGCCTTAATGTCAGGTTTACCTTTCTGATATCATAATCTTTATGTACTACTGAAAAGCTTATACTACCAGGCTAGGATTTCCTTTACCCACTCAAATACTGGATATTATCCAGAAAAAGCATGCACATTTCCAAGCAATTTACCCTTAGATCCTTTCATCTTCCTGTACCATTGTAATAGCAAATGTAAAGCAGATACCAACTGCAGAATGAGAACATGATAGAAACCTCCAGTGCATGCATTATAGTTTTATCAACACAAGCTTTATATTTAGCCTATTGTTAAGGTAATGGAAGTAGTTCTAAATGGGAAATAAATAAAATTATGAAATCATAACAATATGAAGGCTAGTCAATAGATCAAATTAATTAATACAGAATTGAGCTCAAAAGTATGCTCTAGCTAATACAGATAAGGGGGAAAAACATCCTTTAATGTAACTTTGTTATCTTTTTCTAAAAACATCTTATACTGAATAAAAAATCATTTCCCCCTAAAGATACAAATAAATATAATTACAAGTGGATAGGTTTAATAAACGTTTACCACTATATAGAAATTTATGAGCTTAGTTTAAAGAAAGATGCCTCCCCTCCCAGGCAAAGAATAGGTTAATGATTTTTGTCATATCAAGACTAACAATTGCTACAGTTGGCCTTTAGTATTTTATTTGTCCTTTTGAGGTATTCAGAATAGGTGACAATAGCTTGCAGTTGAGAACATATGTAGAGAGACCCCTGTGGCTTATGGAAAAAGTTGTTCCATGCTGGTTGGGTGTTTGAAAAAAAATACAACCAGAGTTCTTTTATGTTCCTTTCATTAATGAGAATGCATGAATGTCAAAATGCACCAATGGGCCATTCAAGGGGCAAAGCCTTAGCAGCCCCTTCTTTAAGAACACATCCTGAGATGTAAAATACATTTGCTTAACAAATTAAAATAATGAGATAATTCAATTAGTTTCTTTTTTAAAAGAAAGACAAAAAAGGGTACATTGTGGGATTATTGTAATACAAGGCCAGGTCACAGAGCACAAAAGGGTGGACCTGCCTATTTGAAATAAGGTTAGAGTACTGGGGAAAGACTACTTTTTAAATTGTGGGATTTTTTTCTGAAGAAATTTCCTTGAAAAACAATATGTATGAATCATAGATTGTCTTTGCGATTGAACCAGTGTTGTATTTTGCAAGAACAAGATAAGTTGCTTCATAAGAAGCCATAATAATGAGCTTTTTATGAGAAAGAGTTCTTTTCCTTCTTGGAATGCATTTATGACAAAAATCTTTTTGAATTTTCATTGCACTCGTCAGGTCTTCATTATCAATTCTCAGATCTGAGAATTATAGCACATCTTTGAACACCTGCAAATTCATTAAAACTTAGAAGGTAAAGAGCTTTTAGCTTTTTGCAAGGATCATCCTAATCAAAGGTACTGAATTTACTTAGCTCATCTGGAGTGAAGGGAGAAACAAAGTGAAGGCTAAAACCCTAAGATACAACTGGTTCTTTTGGCAAGTATCAATTGAATATTTTCCACACACACTTTCAGAAAGAAAAGGCAGTGGCAAAAAAATCCACGGGGATATGGTCAACTAAGGGAGAATGAAAGAAATTAACATGCAAGGTTGTGTGAAATAAAGCAAATTATTTGTGGCCCCAAGTCCCACCCCCCAAGTTTCATTATGCTGCTCTTCTAACCACTTTCTTAAGCAAAAAAAAAAAAAAATCTCCCCCTCACACTCACTCAACTTCCAAATTAAAAACATTTTACAGGTTAGTAAATCTCCAGCTGAGGTGATGTAGCAAAGAACAGCTGTGAAGTAATTTTGATAATGATGAGAATAATAAGCACATGGCAAGGTTCAGGGCTTTGCTGTTGCAGCTTCAATGCTCCTGAATAGATAAAAGTGATTAAATACTCCTGATTATCCCTGACCAATATGTAATGGATTTACAGCCCTTTCAATTAGTCAGTATTTGCTTAGGACTCATTATTTTGTCTTTGGTTAAGTAATCAGCCCAGAGACTCATGTTCTGTCTAATTCCTCTGAGCCAAGTGGGTACTACAGGGCACCTGACCTTTGAAATGGTCATAGCCAGAAGGCAAAAATAACCACTGTTCCAACAGAGGCACTGGCTATTCTGGCTAATCCTGACCCTACAGGCCAAATCAATGCACCTTAGTTTGCTAATAATGCCCTTACATCAAAATGATGGTTTAGAGTTATGGATCTATTGCTAACCCACACTGTTCTACCAGTGGAGCTGCTTAGTAACCTCTACTAGTAATAAAACAGGGACCCATACAAAAAACATGACACTGTAACTAGTGTCTACTACTAAAGAAACTTATAACTCTAACAATCACAAATATGCCCTTATGTGAGATAGTTAAGCATGCTATCCTTTTAAGCATTAGCCCAAACAAAATGGAAGGAAAAGTGAACTGATAATGTTACCATTTCCCACCATTTCCATGTGAAATTAAGAGAGCTACCAGTTCTTTAGCAAAAACGTATTTTGATGCCTAAGTAAAGCTGTAATAGTCAACAGAAAACCAACACATAAAGCCAATTGCAAACAGAAGGATAAAGATAGATTGTTACTAAAAGTATTGCTTTTTCACGTTTAATCTTTTCCCTCCTAAAGTGAATATGGCTAGCTTTTAAGATAATGGACTTGAAGAGCAGCTTAAACAGGTGCTTTAATCTCTTATAGAACTGAAGAATTAGAAAACCTATAAGCCATCTATATTTTATATGTAAACTAGTACAGGGGAAATTTTCAAGTGAATTCTCTGACTTCACTTACTGTATTTACTCAAATGCAAGACTAGATGTTTTTTGAGGTATACCATCAGAAGAAGAAGACGAAGTCGTCTTGTATTAGAATACAAGTTAATATTATGTCCAATAGTAATTGTGTGTGTCTATGTGTGTGTGTTATATATGGAAGAGCACCTTACATTCAGGGTCATCCTTTCAAGTAAATACAGTATATCTTGAAATATATGCTGGAATAAACATGCTTCCGTACTTTTAGTTGCTGTTTTTAAGTAGCTCCAACCATTTAGTGTCTCTTCTTTGGGGCCTCCCAGTACTAACATAAGAGCTAATAAGATGTGAATCTTATACTGACTCTGACCAACCATGATCATATCAGACTCCTATGTAGCCTATGGTTATTTGGTTGAGATGGGTTCCTGGAGGGTTGTTGCCTGGATATCTAGTGGTGGTTACATCCAAAATATGGTATGTGCATGTGTGTAAGTTATCTATATGTGAATGTGTGTGTGTTGTGTGTATGATAGCTTGCTATAAACTGTTTTTAAAAATGTTTACATTGCTGGAAACATATTAAAGGACATTCTCGACGTTGAATCCCAGCATCATTGGAAGAAGCATTCTTAAGCCAAATAAATAAATTGATTTTGTGCTCAATATTTTGCTTTATATTTTGAACCATGATTCCAAAGTCAAATCCATAGCAAAAAAAAATAAAAAAATCAAATGCCCAAAACATTCTCCAGTAATAGTAATTGGATTCATTTCTTTAAAAAGGGAATGTTAAATATGAGGAGATTTCTGAATATACACTTTTTCTTTTGCCATCACTTACTGTGAGATGTTGAAAAAGCCACGCTCTCATGATATTTGTTGCTACTTTGGGGAAAATTCCTCGTTTCTTCTGACGCTTTTTATCCTTGTCTGGATCATCATCATCTCCTGTACCAGGAGAGGCTACACTGTTGTCTAAACCATCTCCTGAGAGATAGGGGAAAACAGGGAGAAGGAAACATAATAAACAAGAACTATAAACCCATCAGAATAATTATACATTTAACTATTGAAGTACAAATGAAGTATCATTCACATATTTAAAAAACTGGGCATGTTCAATGTCTTATTAAAATATAATTGCTGATATAGATATAAAACTTAGAAATCCTGTCTGTTCAAATACTAATTTTGTTCCTCATACATGCACATATCATTAATTCAATTATAACTGTGTGCTTGACATAGTGCAATACCTCTTCATCAATTATGGTATGCAATGTGGGAAAACCTGCCAACACGAAAACCTATTTATTGTAAATGCATTTCCTACAACCCTGCTGAATACATGGTGTAGGTAATCAAGTTAAATGTTCTGTAGTCTATATATTCTGGGTCCTCTGCATAGGTGACAGTAAATGTGTCACCGTTCAGTGCACATAACACACTGTCAGCTGAGCCCCTCCCAGCAACTATCATCTCCCTACACACACGCACACGTGCACGCACACACGCACACACACTTATACCTTGTATGACCCTGAACACAGTATTTGGAAGACATGAAAACTTCTGTGTCTGCATCAGTGATCATTATCTTCTTTCTTTAAAAAAAAGATGCACATCAAGGTAGGGTGCTCGCTTAATCAGAACTTCCCATCAGCATCTTTCTCTTCAGTGCTTTTCCCTGGCATTAATTGTGCATTAGCAAAAATCATTTACTTTTAACAGTCATAGTTATTTTTTCTTGCCCTCCAGCAAAAATGCCTTGAAAGCCTGCCTGGAGGGCATCTAAATTATGTATCTGAAAAACTCTTCTGGCAAGGCATTGCAGGACCCCTACTTTCTTAAAATTCATACGAGCACGTCTTCCTGTTTTTGGGAAGGCATCAATCAAGAGCAGCAATATATGCCATATTCCTACATTAATATTTGAACTAATAACTTTTAAAAAAGGAAAGAAACAAGATCCGACTTGTGGCATAATCAAATGCAAAATAAATGAAGAATACTGGGACAGCACTGAGACTTTATAGATTGCTGTGTTTTCCTTACACATCATTAGCCCCGAGCCACACGAAAGAGGAAAACAGAGAAGTGGAGAGTTTATGCTCCCTGCTGGTGTTTAAGAAGCCGAGGTCCTGGAAGGACATCTGGGAATTGCACTGAGACGGTGGTTTTTGTAATTTAAGAATAGACATTCATTAGCAGTAAATGCCATAAATCCCATGCTAAGTAAAAACCTTGTCCAAGAAAGCCTAAAACAATAAACTCTGTGCTCAATGTAGCCTGAGATAGACGCTCCATAGCTTCCTGAGGAATGCTATAGACCCACAAACTAATTCCTATAGCCTCTTCTAGTTCTTTAGTGCTACTAAAACAAACACATTACTGCTGCACAGAGACCATTTACCTCAAAACTTTAATTTCTGTTTCATCTACCTCAGTGGTGCCCACCTTTTCCTTAAAAAAAATGAAAAAACAGTAGAAAAAAAAATCACCTTCACCCAGCCTTGTCTAACTAGAGAACAGAAAAGCCTTAGCAAAGAGCTGGCAGATTAATTTTATTGACATTTCCATTTTCACTGCAATGTGATACCCTCCATCACATGGAAAAGATGGTCCTCACTATTTACAGAATGACAGGCCACTTCATTACAACCACCCTGCCCCAAGGCTGAGTAACTCTCTTCCATCTGCCCAAGGACCTGAGCCAGACCTCTAAGTTGCTGTTTCCTTTTTTCTCTAACTTATGGGAAATAAAGGTGAATTGAAGGGTTACAGGATGATCAAAGAGAAAAAACAACATCTTATACAGCTTATTATGAGCCAGCTATTTGGGGGGAAATATTATTTTGGAAGACCTCCTTCTTAGTGGCCCACTAGCAAACACAAACGTGTGTGCAAGCACAGATTCACACACACACCCTTTCCATGATGCCAAGAAACTGCTGCAAGGCAAATTCTTACAAACACTAATGGCTTCTGACTGCTCCTTGGCAACCCCAGCATTTTAACCTGGGTGGATGTGCTCTCCAAAATACAGACACTGGTGCTATCTCATCAGCTGTTCATGTGACACAGATGGAGAGTGGCTATTAGGAGCCAGGCAATGGGCCTTGGGGATCTGAGGTGCTGTACTATAGCCTCAGGCAATTTTGAAAAGCAGTACCCGGAGATGGAGGGGCAGGAGCAATGCACACCAAAAGTGCAAGTTGAAATCAGCCTGTTTGTCTATGTATTGTCTGGATAAAGATATCTTTTTCTTCTTTTCTAAAACCTATGGATGTATGCATATACCACATGCAAATGGGAAATTGTCTTTTCTATCACTCCTCATCTCCTTTTCTCAGTTAGACTCAAACACTACATTAACATGAGATATGGTTATGGATGGATGGATGAATGCAGGAATACTTTGGTGATGTCTTCCAACTATAGCATAATTTGGAGCCTTCCAAGAAGATTTGTATAGTGCCTTCATTCAGAAAATGTTAATAATAGGGGATTAGATATTCCTGTAAAAGTTTGGGTGAAGTTTGCACAGCCAATAGGACTACTGTAGACTAAAAACTTACAGATTAATGAGCAGTGCTGACAGTCTTTGTCCATTCACATCATGAAAAAATAACTGGATTTTAGGAAACTGTCATAGAGAACAAAACTGTATTTTGATAGCAGTATGGTGACTGAAAACTGGTAAATCATCCATAACAGAAGTATTGTGTAATGGCATCAGTAATACAACAATGGTATTACTTGTAAGGGTTTGGGAAGGCTTAGGACATAACATGACAATATGAAAAAAAAAATCTGATTCTGGAGTCTAATAGAAATCAAAATTAATTTCATAGCATTCATTGGAGCGACATCACTTCAAGTAAGATTGGAACTGGAATTCAGTTTGTGAATTCAATGAAATACTGGATTCACAGTGAAACACAGTGAAACAAAACAGGCTATATGATAAACATGAAAAATTGGGATGTGAAGTTGTCTCGTGAAGCCCTTTGTTGTTCAGTCGCACAGTCGAGTCCTTGCTTAAGCAGTCTCACTCCACATTTTTCTGCAAGAGGCTCCACTTCTGCTTGCACACCTGATTGTATGCATGTAAAAACACTTTTTGTTGTTGTTGTTGTTCAGTCGCACAGTCGAGTCTGACTCTTCGCGACCCCATGGACAAGATCTCGCCAGACCCTCCTGTTTTCCGCCATCCTCTGAAGTTTGCTCAATTTCATGTTCATTGCATCTATGACACTGTCTAACCATCTCATCCTTTGCCATCCCCGTCTTCTTTGACCTTCAATCTTCACCAGCATCAGGGTCTTCTCCAGTGAGTGCTCCCTTCTCATTTGGTGGCCAAAGTATTTGAGCTTCAGTTTCATTATCTGGCCTTCCAGGGA
>NW_015174863.1:286213-310519 GCF_001447785.1 Gekko japonicus | reverse complement strand
AAGAGATCTCTAGTCCTTCCCATTCTATTGTTTTCCTCTATTACTTTGCATTGTTCATTCAGGAAGGCCTCCTTATCTCTCCTTGCTGTTCTCTGGAAATCTGCATTCAGTTGGGTAAATCTTTCCTTTTCGCCTTTGCCTTTTGCTTTCCTTCTTTCCTCTGCTATTTGTAAAGCCTCATCAGAAAGCCACTTTGCTTTCTTGCATTTCTTTTTCTTTGGGATGGTGGTGATTGCTGCCTCCTGTACAATGTCACGAACCTCCGTCCATAGTTCTTCAGGCACTCTATCTATCAAATCTAGACCCTTGAATCTATTCTTCACCTCTACTGTATATTCATCAGGGATGCGATCTAGGTCAAACCTGAATGGCCTAGTGGTTTCCCCAATTTTCTTCAGTTTAAGTCTGAATTTTGCAATGAGTAGCTCATGATCTGAGCCACAGTCAGCTCCAGGTCTTGTTTTTACTGACTGGATAGAGCTATTAGCCACAAGGTATAGATAGGGGCTCTGGGGCAAGTGATGCTCTGTCTTCTTGGTGCTTGGGTGGGGGTCAACAGTGGGAGGGCTTCTAATGTCCTGGCCCCACTGGTGAACCTCCTGATGGTACCTGGTATTTCTGGCCACTATGTGACACAGAGTGTTGGACTGTATGGGCCTTTGGCCTGATCCAACATTGGCATCTCTTATGTTCTTATGTTCTCTATCTTTGACTGCAAATGATATAATGTGTCTGATTTCCATGTTGCCCATCTGGTGATGTCCATGTGTGGAGTTGCCTCTTAGGTTGTTGGAAGAGGGTGTTTGCTATGACCAGTGTGTTGTCTTGACAAAATTTTGTTAGTCTTTGCCCGGCTTCATTTTGTTCTCCAAGGCCAAAGTTGTGTATTATTCTGGTTACCTTTTGACTTCCTACTTTAGCATTCCATTCCCCTATGATGATGATGACATCTTTTTTTGGCGTTAGTTCTAGGAGGTGTTGAAGGTCTTCATAGCGTTTTTCAGATTGTATCCCATGACTTCAAATAGTGATGCTGTTTTTATTGGTTGTTGAATTATTGGAAGCCACCCTGAGCCCTGCTTGGCAGGGCAAGGAGTGGGATAAAAATTGAATGGTCTTTACCATAAAGATTTGGAGAAATTTCTACAGCATCATCCAGAAGATAGAGCTTCTCCATCTTTGACTGCAAATTATATAGTCAATCTGATTTCAGTGTTGCCCATATGCTGATGTCCATGTGTAGAGTCGCCTCTTAGGTTGTTGGAAAAGGGTGTTCGCTATGACCAGTGTGTTCTCTTGACAAAACTCTGTAAGCCTTTGCCCTGCTTCATTTTGTTTTCCAAGGCCAAACTTGTCTGTTATTCCTGTTACCTTTTGACTTCCTACTTTAGCATTCCAGTCCCCTATGATGATGTGGACATCATTTTTTGGTGTTAGTTCTATGAGGTGTTGTAGGTCTTCATAGAACCGGTCCACTTCAGCCTCTTCTGCATCAGTGGTTGGGGCATAGACTTTCTGGGGTACTTGTACTTGCCCTCTGCTCTTCCCCAGTAGCATATTGGACACCTTCCGACCTGAGGGGCTCATCTTCCGGCATCATATCATTTAGCCTTTTGATACTGTCCATGGGGTTTTCTTGGCAAAGATACTGGAGTGGGTTGCCATTACCTTCTCCAGGGGATCACTCTTGGTCTGAGTTCTCTGCTGTGGCCTGTCCATTCTGGGTGGCCCTGCATGGCATAGCCGACAGCCTCATCAAACCACTCAAGCCCCCTCTCCACGTCAACGTAGTGATCTATGAGTGAAGCCCTATCTCATCATATCTCAGTAACTAAGCCACGTTGGTACTTTGATGAAAGACCACCAAAGAAGACATTGCAGAGGAAGGCAATGGCAAAACTGGAAAACTCTATGGACTTGCTGTAAATTGGCTGCAATGTGATGGCATTTTACACACACACATTATGAAAAATAGGGGGATAAATTCATTATTAATATCCTAGTATCCCTAATCATCTTTCTGCAATGAAAGGAGAAGAAGAATCTAGGGGCAGAGGAGCAGAATCAAACCTGGGCTGCTGACAGTCTAAAACAATGCAATACTTACAGGCTGATTTTACTATCTATGCTACTTTAGCAAATACTAGAAGGCGAGGAAGGAATTTAAAGCTTGTTGTTCCATTGTTTCATGCACTGTTTATCCATTTATGCCTTTGCTAATGAAATCTGTTTGGCACAACATTATGTTTGCATGTGTGTAAATGAACACAAAAAGACCTAAACTGAGACAATGATGTAAAAAGTACAATGTTAACAGGTCAGCTTCTAAGCATATGGTTCCCTTCCATAATAAAAACACATTGAAGAAAAACTGAGCATACAGAAAACAAATCTCAGAGGGAACATACAAAAAAGTTCCCCAAGAGGAATGGTTTATGCAAGTGTGTTGGGTAATTCATAGAAGAATCCTTCATTCATTTGTATGCTGGGGTTTAGCTTTCAACATCTACAGACTGGGAATCTTCAAGGAGTTGAACATCCAACCCCACAGAGGAGTTTGCCTCTCTACATTTGTTTTTCATGTTCTACGTTTTTTACCCCATCCCCCCAACAGCAAGGCACAATGCTGACAATGTTCCTCTAGATTTCAACCATTGTGTGCTGTACAGTACAGCACTCCCCAGGGACAGAACAGAGAAAATATATTTAACTCACTTCCTGGCAGCATTATCTCTCAATAGTCTACAGACTTGAATTTCTTTTAGATGGTTACAAGCACAGTATATTACATGTAAAGGCACCCTTTCTTGACATGCCCCCTCCTCCTAAAATTATTGAGCTCAGTCATGCCTCTAAGTACACCCTCAGAGTCCAGGGTACTTGGAGAGCAAGAGAGTCTTGTCTATTCCTCACCCCCAATTAAATAGTATAAATTCAGGGATTTCTGAGGTACCATATCTTTATTGGCTTTCTTTTGTAGTGCATGGAAGGAGCAAAATGACAACTTGACCATTTGCACAATTCACACCATTCCTTTCTGCATATGGATTTTATATCAAAGGCATTTTTAAGGACAACTTTTTGTGTAGAAAGTGTGTAAGTTTCATGCTGGTTTTTTTCCTTAGGAGCAAAGGGCACCAGTCATTTTCTACTTGCTAGCCACAGCTTGTTTTGAATTAGAGTTTTACTCAGACTACTTTAGCAAAAAGCTGTATGAATAGCTGTTCTACTATACTAACAGGATTGTCCATATGGCCTCTTAAAGAGTTTAGAATTTCATGGATGAACATGAAAGATAGTAATTTATAAAAAATTGTGAGTTCCCCCCCCCCAGGAAACTTCTTGCATGCCAAGACACAAAACCTGATAATAATAACACATGTCTGGACTCTGGAAACAGACTGACTTCAAATTGATCAGGAAGACAGCAGGAACCCTAGTTCTGCAAAAACGCATTCCAACCTCAGCATCTGAGTTTCACCATCTCCATATAAGCCTAGCCTACAGCTGCTATCCCTGTTTTTATTCAGAAAAGGAGAAGAGTACAGGAACATTATATTTGCTTGTATTATCTACAAGTGAATATAAATTCTCATAATTCTAAACATAATGCCTCTAGTCTAAAAGGCAAAAAAAAAATGTTTCATGTATGTTCTACAGATACACAGATGTTAACTCTAAGAGCACACAGGGAAAGATTTTTTTAAAAACACAATGAAAGATCTATGCAAATTATGTGATATGTAGCTTATTATTTGAGACCAGGTAATATGTTTACCTTCATCTTTACCCACAAAATAACTTAAAGATCTAGGACATAACAAATTATAGTTATGCACCCAAGGACACTGAACCTAAGAAGAGCCCTGCTGGATCAGATCAATGATCCATCTAGCAAAGTATCCTGTCTCACACAGTGGTCAACCACTCCTTGGATAATGGTGGCTCACAGTTCTTCCAAATTACCTTGGACCGGTCATTGTCTCTCAGCCTAAACTGTCTCATAGGATTGTTGTTATATGGATAGAATGGAAGAGGATAGAACAATGTTGTAAGGCAGTTCAGACCCTCATTGGAATAAAAGTGGTGTACAAATATCTAAATAAGTAACACTGGTGTGAACTACAGCAGGCAAGCAGTGTGTGCTGATGCTTCTATGCAACTAGTGAACTCCATCACCAAATGTAGTGGATACTGAACAAAGCAAATGAGTAGCATAGAACAGGACAGAAACAGAATTTGGTGACAGTAGGTAGAAAATGTCTATACATTTTGAGAACAGTTTTTTTCATTCTTTTCTTGTCAACTATCATTGTGTACACCAGGCACCTTAGCTACAGTACTAAGAGGTTTCAATAATATTAAAGCGGATATAAATTAGATGGGCTTTCCCCGAAAAACATGCCACTCCAGCTACAGCAGTGTACTTTATTTCATCATGGCTATGGTTATACCTATGATACATATCTCCAGTGTCTGTCCTTCTGTCTGTCTTTCTCCTTCCCTCCCTACCATCCATCCATCAATGTATCCATCCAACTCAAACTAAAAGCCATCAAATGTACAATAATTATTTTTGGACATTTAAAATTGGCATTTACCTACATACATCAATGAACTATCCTTCACTGGTCAATTCTGTTATTAAACCTGAAAACTGACCATAAATTTATATAAGCCTATTTCCTAGTAGAAAGCTAATGAGCACTGGTGTAAAGTTTTACATTCTTATTGTCATTTTGCTAGTTAAAAATCCATTATTTAACATTTAAGAAATCTGCTAATTACTAATCTCTTTTATGATCATGCTGTGCTAAACAGTCCAATACATCTTAAAGCTTTAAAAAAAATTACTTCAGTTTTCAAATGACTAGTTCATGGCCTAGTGCCATGAAGTGAGGAGGAGAGATGAAATGCTTTAGTTTACATGCAACATTTACTAACTGTGTGGGTTTTTTGACATAAGAGAAGGGACAGTGACCCATGTCACCTTTTTCACACTCAAAAGAGCACTGAAAAAAAACAGTCTTCATAGGCTTACCTCAAACTTGCGTGGCCCTGAACACCCTCCCCCCAGGGTATGAGTGGAAGGAGAGAAAAGAAGGGATTTTATGCTCCTTTCTCTTCAACTTTTCAGGCGGTATAAGCAGCATTTAGCAAATTCAGCCCCCAAATGGCTCCAAATGCTCTGAGCTGCAGGGGCTCATCCTTTGTTAGCCTCCCTCTATTTACACAGGATTTACGCAGGCTCTCCACTGAAGAGACCACATGTTTCTGACAGAAAGCACTTTCATTCATACTGCATCAGGCAGTAGGATTGTAACCACTGCAGCTTTATGCTGACCTGAGATTAGGGATTTCAGCAACACTGAGATGGTAACAATCTACTAACTAACCAAAATTATCCATGGAGATTTTTCTGCCACTCGCATTATGACTAATGTGGTCATGGAGATGAGATTTCTTAAGAGGACTATTACAAACTAGCTATTGTCAAGAAAACACCCCTCTCCACCCTATCCCCAATAAACAGGAGGGGGCGAGTGTATGTTAGGGAGAAAATCACACTGCTGCTTGGATTAAAACCATTTCACCCACTGGCTGAAGACAAAAAGTGTAAAAGCAGACAGATGGACACATATGTAAATACAGTGCCATCCCACTCCTCCCCCCCATCTCTAGCAAGTTAGTTTAACAGTATATTTTAACAATGTCATCTCTGTTCATTCACATTGTTTAACAAATAATCAGCAACTGCCTAGTATACTGCAGGGGCAGATACATAGACCATGTTACAATTAAGACTTTACACTCCACTTAAAAGGGATGAATGATGCACTCTAATAACAGAAGATTGCCACACAGGATTATTTTCTTACATAAATATCTTTACTATATATGAAGGCATTGTCAAGTTATCTTGTGTGACTCTTTCTGTTATACCTCCTCTTGATAAATTATCTATATAAGAAAAATTCTGCAGAAGTAAAACCCACTGATGCCACTGAAAAACACACCCCTATTCAATAAAACAATGGAAATTTAGATTATGTGTTGTTTTTAAAAATACATATTGCATAATCAATAAAAATGATTATTAACACAATAATAGTTAATATGTGTCCGATAAATACATATTCAAGTATCTAGTAGACATTTTAAAGTTCTTCAGAGTATATCGTAATAAAGCTTGTCTGAGCATCATAATGATTCATTTTTAGTGAGCTCTCAAATGCCCTTAACCACAGTTAATGCTCAGGTTTTATTAAGTAGAAGAGCAGGAACAAATGCCCACTTAAGTTCCAGCTCTCAAATTCAATTCTGCTTGCAGGGCACTGCCTAATGCTAAAGCTTTTAAATGTGCTATTTGCTTCCCCTGTGTGGCATTTCTGCTAACACAGAGATCACAGTTTTTAGTCCCAAAGACAGTAGACTGCTATCTTTGAGCAATCCAAAGAATGTGACAGATACTATCATTGCTGCAGCTGCAACACAAAGAAATAGAAAGAGTGAGAGACCAAAAGGAGGAAGACCATAGTGATCAGATTACTAAAATCCGTAAAGCCTTTACCAGAATGTCATTGAGTATTATAAATAAAATCTTTGAAAAGGATAAGATTATCCTCAGAAATCAAGGGTACATATTTTTGAAACTGTATGTCATTAAGGGTCCAAACTTTCCTTATTCTGATACATCTCCCACTGACTTCTAATGGCACTTTTACTCAAATAAAGACAGTAAGCTCAGGGCATCATCTTGTACAAGGAAATGAAAATGCAGCATCTAAACAAATACACACTTCTAGTTGTTTATGGTGATTTATTGCTCAAAATGAAACGAGATTACAAGTTTCTGCACATCAGTTGCTGTTTTACTTTGTTTATTAGTACTTTGCTTCAACACAAATATGGATGTTTTTTGTACCTAAATGGGAATGGTAAACTTCAGTAAATTAAGGTGTTTTCTCTGCTAGAGCAGAGATCCTCAAATAATTATAAATGTAAATGTGTGTTCCTTTTGCATTTGAGTCATGTCAACAACGAGCATAAATCTACTGATTTCCCAATGATATCTTTAAATTATTTTATCCTGAGATAACAAAGAACTGATTATTTGCTCTGGTGAGCTGCTATTTCATTTATCTATACCTACAGACCTTGTAGGTATGTACCCATTTTTATATGAAGATTTAATGGTTCAGTTCTGCATAATTGCTTCTTTGAATCAACATGTCCTTTAATAATTTTAGTAGGAAAATGCAATCAATTTTTTAACAAAGAGTTTTAAAAGTTAGTTAAACATCCTGAAAAGTTTTAAAGACAAGTTTCTTTATCAGCCGTTTTAAAGAATAATTGTAGATAATTGTTCAACTTAATTAAAATTACTTCAGCTAGTGCTCAGTTTTTAAACAGCCTACTGGTTATAAACTAATAATTGTCCTTTGGTTTTAAGATCTTCTGTTATATTTTTGGTTCTTGATGAAAGAAATAGAATTATTGGGGTGCGGTTAGACCCTTGTCTTTAAATGTGTGTTAGGCTGGGATTCAAAGAACCATAAGTTATATCTGAGGAATTACAAGCTCGGCTTTCCAAGCAGAAAGGATCTTTCCTGCCTGTCTCAAATGTGACAGGTCCTTGTGCTACCAGACCAGCATGGGATGTAGCACGGGGTGGGGTGGGGTGGGGTTCCAAGTATGAAATCACAGGAATCCCTCTTGCACAAGTAGTACTGCCTTGGGATCAAATCCCATTGAATTACTTCTCCACATCCAAGGTTATTTAGGGCTTTTCCTTTTTGACCTATTGCAACACACACCACACTTCGTAGCAAAACACCTTTTGAAACTGAAGCCTTTGAAAAACAGTTTGCAATATAGCATGAAGGTCCGCTGCTAAAAAAAAAAGTTAAAAAACCCCAAAAAACACCTATTGTGTCTCTGGAAGTCCTTTTTGGTTCCAGGTATTAGATCATAGAACTTTTTACTTTCTTCATGTGTTCATCCTTGGTTTCAAAGCACAAAATACCTTAATTGCAGGCAAAGCTGATCATTAATATGTTACCAGTAGCTAGTTACTTCATGCTTGTATTGATACATATTTCCTTGACCTCCGATGCTGTTCCTATGCAAAGATATGCAGTTCCTATGCAAAGATATGCAGTATGTGTCTTTTCAATATGGATAATTGCTAACAGAGTGATATTTTATGACAAAAATTTTTCCTTACTTCAATTTAATTATAAAAAACAATTCTTCAAAGGGAGAATTATGCTTTTCAATGCCTTTCCTACAATCACTGGAGAATTAAACAATGGAACGTTTTAATGAAGACCAGTTTGCAACAGAAAGCATTGTTAAAAGTGCCACTGAAAAGGATCTGGCCCTAGTCATGGTGAACCTTGCCTCCCGGGGGCCTGGAATCACCAGGCGATGTTGTGCCCCGGACCGAAGTGCTCTTGGAGGTATATGTGGGGAAAGGCGGTCCCTCAGGTAAGTCGGACCCTGGCCACATAGGGCTTTAAAGGTAAGTACCAGCACTTTGAAGCGGATTCGGTATGCTATTGGCAGCCAGCACTTTCAGTCCAGGCTGGATGTGCTCCCACTTCGGGAGGCCCATCATCAGCCTGGCCGCCACATTCTGCACTAGCTGCAGCTTCCGGATCTGCCCCAAAGGCAGCCCCATGTAGAGAGCGTTACAGTAGTCTAACCTTGAGGTGACCGTCGCATGGATCACTGTAGCCAGGTCATCACAGCCGAGGAAGGGAACCAACAGCTGAATCAGCCTAAGATGATAAAATGCCGATCTGGCAGTGGCTGCCACCTGGGCCTCCATAGTTAAGGAGGGGTCCAGGAGCACTCCCAAACTCCTAACCTCCGACACTGGCACCAACTGCGCCCTATCGAAGGTCAGGAGAGGAAGCCCCAACCCCGGTCCGATCCGACTCAGGGACAGGACCTCTGTCTTCGCTGGGTTTAGTTTCAGCCGGCTCAGCCTGAGCCACCCAGCCACGGCCTGTAGTGCCTGGTTCAGGTCTTCTGGGTCGGAGCCCGACTGGCCGCCCAACATCAGATAGAGCTGGGTGTCATCAGCAAATTGATGGCAACCCAGCCCAAACCTCCTGGCAATCTGGGCGAGGGGGTGCATGTAGATGTTAAACAACATCGGGGAAAGCACTGCCCCCTGAGGCACACCACATTCAAGTGGGTGCCTCTGGGACTGCTGTTCCCTTATCGCCACCCTCTGTCCCCGACCTTGTAGAAAAGAGGCAAGCCATTGAAGAGTGAGCCCCTGTATCCCCACGTCAGCGAGGCACTGGGTCAGCAACTGGTGGTCGACCGTGTCAGACGTGGCCGACAGATCTAACAACAGTGCTGCCACACCGCCTCAATCCAGATGCCTCCAAAGGTCGTCAGTCAGGGTGACCAGCACTGTCTCCGTCCCATGACCTGGGCGAAAGCCGGACTGGAATGGATCCAGGACAGAAATGTCATCCAGAAAGCTGTGAAGCTGTGTTGCCACCGCCCTCTCAATCAATTTGCCCAAATAGGGCAAATTGGACACCGGCCAATAGTTGGCCAATCCAGCCGGGTCCAAAGTTGGTTTTTTCAGGAGAGGACGGACCATCGCCTCCTTGAGTGCCTCAGGGAACTGTCCCTCCAGGAGGGACTTGTTGATAATCTCCCTTATGGCACCTCAAAACCCCTCATGGCCTGCTTTAATGAGCCAGGAAGGGCATGGATCAAGACGGCACATGGTTGGGCGCACAGATATGAGCAGTCTGTCAAGACTTTATCTGTGAAAAAACTCGCAAAAGCCTCACAGCCAATATCCAATTCCCTACTGTTTTGTCTGCCATGGGGTAGAGCTGTCAAAGACCGAATTGTTGACTGCCATCTCATAGGATCTCTTAAACGTCCTATAAGATGCTCTTGATGCCTTGTCATGAGCGCGGCGCCACTGTCTCTCTGCCGTCCCAGCTCGCGCTTCATCCACCGCAGCTTCTGGGTATACCAAGGGGCCAGCCTAGATCAAGAGCGCAGAGGGTGCCCGGGAGCGATCTCATATCGATGGCTGTGGAGAGTCGGTCATACCAGTCCTCCACAAGCTCATCCAATGAGCCACGCCAGGGGACATCAGATCCCGCAGATCCATCTGAAGCCGAACAGTGTCCATTTGGTTCCGCGGGCAGCTACAATCTGCTCACTGCCTAAACAGGGTTGGGGTGGGACATTCAGATGAGCCTTCAGGGCAAAGTGGTCCGACCATGGTACTGCCACCGCAGTAATCCGTCCACTATAATCCCTGCCGTGAAGACCTAATCGAGCATGTGCCCAGCCTGGTGCATGGGGATTGTTACACAATGACAGAGTCCCAGTGCCGCCATGGACGAAACCAGGTCCGCAGCCCGGCTGGAAGCCGTGTCATCGGCATGGACGTTGAAGTCACCCAAGACCAAAAGCCTAGGGTGCTCCAGCGCCCAGCCTGATACAGCCTCCAGCAGGGACGGCAGGCTACTGGCCGGTGCATTAGGTGGTCGGTACACTAGCCAGATCGTCAAACTCTCCACAGTCCCCAGCACAAAGCTGACACACTCCATGCTCGTGATCTCCAGCAGGGGGAGCGCCCTGAAGGAGAAAGCCTCCCGAATGAAAATCGCCACACCTCCCCCCCGCCCCTTAGTTTGCGATTGATGTAGGACTGAGAACCCGGGTGGGGCAAGTTGGGAGAGAGCTACCATCTCCCCGTCCCACACCCAGGTCTCAGTCATGCACGCCAGGTCCACCTGTTGTTCTATGACGAAGGACTGTCATCTTATTGTTGATGGACCTGGCATTACACAACACCAATGACGGAAGGGGGTACTTCATCCTAGCCCCACTGCAGACCTCCTTCAGGATGGGTCGTAGGCTGGAAGGGTGCTGAGCCCTTCTTTTTCTCAACACCCTTCCCTTGACCTTCTGCCTAGACCCACCGCTAAACTTTCCCCTCCCCAAGAGCACCGGAATATGTTGCTCAGCCATAGCTTCACCAGCCGGTCTCCACGGTGGCATCAGACCAATGGTATCAACTATGACAGTGCATAACACACAGCTTCATTTGGGGATACATAATGTTTTGGATCCTCAGATACCCTCCTACTAATGGTAGTGTTTTCTACCTGTTCAAGTTTTTTCTTTCACTAATGCAAGAGGTTCTTCCATTGTCAATCAATACAAAAGGATTTTCCACTGCAGGAAGAGCCCCCTGTACCAAAGCAAAATACTACTGTTGTAGAATGGACCCATATAATTCAACTCTAAAACCCCATTTCTATTTTAGTCATTACTGTACATTAACAGGAGCCTGCCTGATATAGAATTCATGCTAATATAATCTTAAGAAAAACAAATGCTATATTCATGGTTATAATACCCATGATCCACAACCTCAATCCACAATCACAAAGTATTCACTAACTTATCCACCAGGTCCAGTACAGTACAGGCAGCTAAATACCAACAAGCTCTCGGCATACCCTAAGAATGCTGCACATTTCAACAGCTATGCAATGTGCCAAAACTATGATTATGAGGTGGTATTATTTCATTGTATAAATCATGGTACTAATAGGGTGGGACTGGTGGACAGAGAGGAAGATCCCCATGACTGAAACATTTGCAACAGCCTCCTGTTCTGGAGCTGCAGCTCCACATCATCTTGTTCCTCTGAAGGCAGGATGTAGGCCTAACTTGGAATTGTTGTGACCACTGCAGCCATTTACACAATAATCTTGGTGATTGTTATCACAGATCTAAAGGATGTCATGGGTTGTCATAGGTCCTGATGATGTAGTGATATCTGTCAGTTGCATGTGCTGGCATTCTAGGGAGTATGTATGTGATTTGTTTGTTTCAGCACAAGTAGAGGGGGATGAACCTTGCCAAGCAAACTTTCCAAGGCCCCCACCAAGACCCGAGATGCATTTAAAAGCATACACACAGAGAGAGACAAACAACACTAGGGGAGGGGATATTTGTCCCAGCCAGGTCCTTTCATCTGCTACACCAAGCTTAATTAGGGCTACCTAGCTAGTTTAAAATACAATTTCATTTGACCACCTCTTTCCCAGTTTGATCAGGGACTCTAGTCCAGTATTTTTAGGAAGTAGCCTACTGCAAAGTAGTTATTTTTAACTGATTTGTAATGCTTAACTGTATAAATCACAGAACATAGTTTGAGTCCAGTGGCACTTTTAAGACCAACAAAGTTTAATTCTAGGTATAAGCTTTCATGTGCATACACACTTCTTCAGATACATGAATAAATCATAGATAAAAGTTAGTTATAAGAGGGCTAGGCTGGTGGTAGTACATTAGCTAGAGGACGCTCCTATGACCCAGAATTTTGTTTTGAGGGATGGAAATAATACTGCCTGTGAACCTGCCTTTTTACATTATAAAACAGTGTTCAGAAGGTGCTTATTGAGAACAAGGATAATATACAATAACTCTGAATTTCACATGATCTTACATACCATAAGAGCTCCAACACCTATGCACAATGGGGTGGATTAACTCTCTGGGTGCTGCAGACATATTTATACACATCCTCCTAAAGTGTTCATTTGGCTGGCAGTCTGGAAAATGCCAGAATGCGAATGGTTAAATTGGAAACGAATACTTTTTTGCAGGTTTAACTTCAACCTTTTAAATTTAAAATATTATTTTTTTGTTTAGGAAGTACATTGTAATCCAAAAGCTACTGAAGTAAATGGAAAACATTTCATTGCTTCAGACTCAAGAGATAATTTATTACATAGAGAATGGACCCTTCTGTACAAAATACCAATAGGACAGGCCTAGCAGATGAACACATGGATTAGACTACAAAACCTGATTATAATCTCAGTCAGTATCAGTTAAAATAAATACATTTAACAGCAAATGTTCAAGAAGGGGGGAAATAAGAATGTTTTCACTGCTAACAAAAATGTGCTTCATTTCTGATAAAATATAGCTATTTTCTTGATGCACATAAACCACTGGATTGGGGACAGAGCAGGGAACAACACATGAGAGCTTTGCTTAAAGAGCTTCAATAGGAGCTCATCAATATCTATTTTCTGGAATGGCTTACAACTGGACATTTCCTACTTTACATTGAAGTTATCTGGTTCTTTCAGTGATTTTAACAGAGAGAAAAATAGGAACAGAGATCCCTGACATGTTCTGGTCTTACTTTGAATTAAATGGTTGAGAGGAGCAAAAGCCAGTCTTAATACATCTGGAAGTGGTGGTAAATGATAGATTCAGCACAGAATTAGTTCTGTGTAAGTCAATTGAAATCAATAGGCTTAAATACACTTATCTCCGTACAGAGCTGCAGCCTTCAAGAGAAAGACTGTATTCTTAGTGGTTCCCCCAAAATAAATTGTTTCTTTTTATTTGGAAAATGACCCCCAGCATAATCCTAAAGAGAGTTATTCCCATCTAAATCCACTACAGTCCACCAGTTCAGAATAGCATAACTCAGTTTAGGATTGCACTGTCAATGACAAAAATAATTGGGGGGGATGCAAAAAACTTTCAGTTTGTTCTGTTGGGGTTGTGTGAATGAACCTGTAGATTGTTTTGTGATTTTTTAAAAATATTGGCAGCCAGTGCAGTGCTTTCAGCAAAGGCTGGATGTGCTCCCACCTAGGGAGGCCCATCAAAAGCCTGGCTGCAGCATTCTGCACTAGCTGCAGCTTCCTGATTTGAGACAGAGGCAGCCCCATGTAGAGAGTGTTACAGTAGTCGAACCTCGAGGTGACAGTCGCATGGATCACTGTGGCCAGGTCATCGTGGTCGAGGAAGGAGACCAACTGCCGAGCCAGCCGAAGATGGTAAAAGGCCAACTTAGCCGTAGCGGCCACCTGGGCCTCCATAGCGAGGAGTCCGGGAGCAGTCCCAAACTCCTAACCTCCGGTGCTGGCACCAAAGGTGCCCCATTGAAGGTCAGGAGAGGGAGCCCCAACCCCGAACCGCCCCAACTCAGGCCCAGGACTTCCGTCTTCACCGGGTTTAGTTTCAGCCGACTCAGTCGGAGCCAACCAGCCACGGCTTGCAATGCCCGGTGAAGATCTTTTGGGCTTGAGTTTGACTGGCCACACAACATCAGATAGAGCTGGGTGTCATCTGCATATTGATGACACCCAAGCCCATACCTCCGGGCAATCTGGGCAAGGGGGAACATGTAGATGTTAAACAACATTGGGGAAAGCACCACCCCTTGAGGCACCCCACATTCAAGAGGATGTCTCCGGGATTGCTGCTCCCCTATCACCACCCTTTGTTCCCAACCTTGGAGAAAAGAGGCAAGCCATTGAAGGGCGAGCCCCTGAATCCCCACGTCGGCAAGGCAGTGGGTCAGCAACTGGTGGTCGACTGTATTGAACGCGGCTGACAGATCTAACAACAACAGTGCTGCCACACCTCCTTGATCCAGATGCCTTCGGAGGTCATCAGTAAGAGTGACCAGTACTGTCTCTGTTCCATGCTCCGGGCAGAAGCCAAACTGGAAAGGATCTAGGATGGAAGCATCATCCAGAAAGCCCTGTAGCTGTAACGCCACCGCCCTCTCAATATGTTTGCCCAAATAGGGCAATAGTTGGCCAATTTAGCCTGGTCCAAAGAAGGTTTTTTCAAGAGAGGACAGACCATTGCTTCCTTGAGTGCCCCCGGGAACCATCCCTCAGAGAGGGACTTGTTGATAATCTCCCTTAGGGAACCTCGCAACCCCTCATGACTCGCTCTAATGAGTCAGGAGGGGCACAGATCAAGGCTACATGTAGTTGGGTGCACAGATGCGAGCAATCTGTCAACTTCCTTCAGGCTGAGCGGGCTGAAACACTCCAAACCCGGAACCAAAGATGTGCAAGAGGCCTCAAGTTCACTCACTGTTTCAACTGTGGTGGGGAGATTATGGCGGAGCGCCAAGACTTTATCTGCGAAATAGCTCACAAATGCCTCACAGCCGATGTCCAATTCCCTAGCATTTTGCCTGCCCTGTGGCAGAGCCGTTAAAGACCGAATCGTTCTAAATAATTGGGCTGGGCGAGAGCTCGCGGATACAATCCTGGTCACATAGAATCCTCTCTTTGCGGCCTTTACTGCCATCTCATAGGATCTCATAAACGTCCTATAAGATGCTCTTGATGCCTTGTCATGAGCATGGCGCCACCGTCTTTCTAGCCGTCTCAGCTCGCACTTCATCCACCGCAGCTTCTGGGTATACCAGGGCGCCCACCTAGAGTGATTTGGCTCCTTGGGCGAGCTAAACTCTGCTCGCCGCCTAAACAGGGTCGGGGTGGAACATTCAGACGAGCCTTCAGGGCATAGTGGTTCGACCATGGTACTGCTACTGCAGTAATCCGGTCCACTGTCACCCCAGCCACGAAGATCAAGTCAAGCGTGAGACCGGCCCGATGTGTGGGGGCTGATACGAATTGAGAGAGTCCCAGTGCTGCCATGGATGACACTAGGTCCATAGCCCGACTGGAAGCCACATCATCGGCATGGACATTGAAATCCCCCACGACTACCAGTCTGACACCAGCCAGATCGCCAAACTCTCCTCAGTCTCCAGCATCAGGCCAACACACTCCAAGCCTGTGATCTCCATGGGTGGGAGCACCCTGAAGGAGTAAGCCTCCCAAATGAAAATAGCCACTCCTCCCCCCCGCCCCCTAGTCCGTGATTGGTGGATGACCAAGAAACCCAGTGGGGCAAGTTGGAAGAGAGTCATGGTCTCCCCATCCCACACCCAGGTCTCGGTCACGCACGCCAGGTCAGCCCGTTGTTCCAGCACAAAGTCCCGAAGGACTGTGGTCTTAATGTTAATAGACCTGGCGTTGCACAACACCAATGCCGGAGGGGGGTTACCAATCCTAGCCCCACTGCCGACAACCCTTGGGATGGGCCGCAGACTGGAAGGGGGCCGAGCCATTCTATTTCTCAGCGTCCTCCCCTTAATATGCTTCTTGGGCCCACCGCTAAACTTTCCCCTCCCCACAAACACCAGGATCTGCTGTCCAGGCATTGCTGCTACAGCGGGTCTATGTAGACACTTCAGACCACTAGTGGCAAGCTGAATGCTAGCCCTCCAACAAGAGCTGGACACAATTTTATATTCCCGATGCTGATAGCTAACAACAAACTACCTACTCTGCTGTGAGAAAAAAACCCTAGTGATTGCACTAAAAATCTGTGACCAACACGGTCTACCACAGTACTACCCCAAAACTATCCCAAAACTAAACTGACCTCTAACAGGGGTAGCTTTAAAACTAAACTCCTAGCAATCTAAACATTCATACACACACACACAATCCATTGTAATATACTAAAGCTCTATACTGGGGCATCATATACCTTTAAATAACATAAAATATATATTAATTTTCTGACTTCCTTTCTAAATTTCAGAGGGGGGAATATATATTTGTTCCTGAGCAACTGTTCTGCAAGTTCAGAAGAACTCATCCTTTTGCTATCAGATCTAAGCCCCACCAATCAAGTAAGAGTCTCAGCTAAATACGTTGACACAGCAAATTTCCAGTTCATGATCACACTAGGCAAGGGAGCCATTCCACTCAGTGATAAAGTCAGTGAATGGACTCTTGAGAAGATAAAAAATTAAGAACCAGCTGACTTTGCACTATTCACTGCTGACCCAATAGAACAGAATTGCAATGCTATGACTTCAGTCAGGAAATCACAGGAGTGATCAACTTCACATCTTAACTATATGACTGTTGGCAGCTTCCACTTCCAGCAAGAAAGACTGTCTGAATAAAGATGTAAGTTGATAAGCTACTTCTATGATTTTATCATATTGAAGATTTTAAAAAAAATTGCAATATTGAGTTGCATGATAGCGATCTCACAGATCCATAAAATCAGATGTAGTCTATGTAAGTTCATCAGAATGCATTTTCTTTTATGTTTTAAATGCATCTGCTATTGATGCAGTACCTAAGTGTTACTATAAAATATTAATTCACCACTACCTAGTGCAAAATATGCTTATTATATCATCTTCCATTTGATGTTGACCAAATTACTAGAGTGTTAGGGCCAGAACATTAAGCTAGAGGGAAAAATCTATACGACCCCTATCTCCTGTATGGTACAGATAGCATCCTGATTCACTTCGAGAGAAAGACATAGTTTAACCCATTCACCTCAGGTAGTTATTCTTTGTAAACTGTTATGAAAAGACTGGACTAGAAACATTCAGTCCCTTACACAGTCATTTTACTTATGTACATGGAATTACCAATTTGCTTTTAGTTTTTGTTCTTTGTAGAAGAAGAAGAAGAAGAAGAGATTGGATTTATACCCCGCCCTTCACTTGGGAGTCTCAGAGCGGCTTACAAACTCCTTTCCCTTCCCCTCCCCACAACAGACACCCTGTGAGGTGGGTGGGGCTGAGAGAGCTCTGACACAAACTGCTCTTTCAGGAACAGCTGTGCCAGTGCTTGTGACTGACCCAAGGTCACATCAGCAGGTGCAAGTGGAGGAGTGGGGAATCCAACCCGGTTCTCCCAGATTAGAGTCCGCACACTTAACCACTACACCAAACTGGCTCTGTACATGACTATCCAATACCTCCCATAACTGGATAATTATTTTAAGTACTTTTTACAGAGCAATAAGAAACATTTTTCTTTGTTTGCATTTATATAAGTACAAAAGGTATTAGGAAATATTGGAAAGTATCATAACTTAGGATGACTAAGTTATTAGGAAATATTGGAAAGTATCATAACTAAGGAGCCTTCCTCTAACTTTAAGTATCTCCTCCATTGGCTTTAAATTCTGCTTAGTGGAGTGGCAGGATACAGGCCAGCGTATTTGATTTGATGATAGCTAGTTCTACTGAAGGAAATGGAGATATTAATGTGCAATACATACCTACTTGGGACTAGATACCAATGAAATAACTGGCAATAATTTCTGAGCAACCATGGATAGTATTGAGCTCTTTCAATCCAGTCTCCCAAATTGCTTTGGTAGCATAATCATGTTTGGGGGTGGCTAGCACCCCTGATTCTACAATCATAGCAAATGGTAGAACTCAGTGGGACTAGCTATACCCCACCCTTCATTATTTTATTTCATGATAACTCCAAAACTGTTAAGGTTGCCATTCCCCAGTTGGGAGCAGGAGATCCCCCATTTTGGGGGGGGGATCTGCTTGCCACCAGCTAGCTGCTTGGGGGAGGAAATCCTGCCTCCAAACAATGACATTGCCAGAAACAAACACAACGTGCTGATGTCACATGGAAGTTGGGGATGCCATGCAGTAATGCTCTGGTTTGGGGGCAAAACCCTATGGTTTGAGGGTGATTTTACCATAGAGTTTTACCCCAAAACCAGAGCATCACCATGTGACATCCCTGCCATGCTGACATCACTTCCATGTGATGTCAGTGCATCACAGTGCTCCACTCCCAGAAAGTTCCCTCCCACCCCACCACTGGCACAGCGTTTGGACCTGGCAACCCTAAACCCTGTTCATTGACTTTCTGTAGGATATAAGCCATGTTGGCTTTGAAATTCAGTAGGCCAGGGGTCATTTCCTGCAGGAGCGCACAGAAGCGGAGCTCCAGCAGTAAAGAGCCCAGGGGTCGGGCACATGCAACAAGCCCTGCCCCCTGCTCCCAGCAGCCCCGGGCCACAAGGAGCAAGAAGCAGTCAGGTAAATTGCAGAGCCCCACCCACCCACGCTGAGGCACAGAGCCTGGGGAAGGCCTCTGGAGCCCTGCTGCCCACCTTTCCTGGCATCTGGCTGGTGCGGGGTGGCAGTGGCTTGATTGGGGGGTGGGCTATGGGGGGTGGCAGGGCCTTGATGGGGGGGTGAGGGAGCCTTATCTCACCTCCTTATTTACTTCTCTCCCTCTCTCTTTCTGTGAGGAAAGATCTGCACGTTCACCCCCCCCCCAATAGCTAGCAATCCAAAACAGTCCAGTGGAGCCTGAGCAGTGGGTGTTACCTTCTGACAAACCTCTGGTGATGTCAAGGGGTGTGGCATATGTAAATAAGTTATTCTAATGAGCTCCTGCACCTCTTTTTCTACTAAATGACCCCTGCAGTAGGCTATTCATCTAACATCTGAAGAAAAATGCCACTGCATAAAATTATCTAGATGTGACTTTTAGGAGAAACAGTCTTGTGCTAGCAAAACATATCTTGTACAGGTGCCAATTTTTTTGTATTAGCCCACTAGGAAAACTATGTAGTTCCATCAATTCTAATTTTTATAACCAGTGACAGTAGAAACCACTGAACCCAAATTTTCACCATCCTGCACCAATTCTGCACTTTATTCAAACAACTATTAAATGTTCTCAGTGTGTAAGTTGTAATGCTATGAGGTGATATAGGGTCAGGCTAATTGAATTTGTCAACAAAAATAGGTTATGATGACTGAGTAATTGTTCAGTGCAGAAAAACAAAATTAGTAGGTATTGTTGGATTGTTTTTGCAATATATGAAACATCATCCATACAAAGCATTTCATAAAGAACTATATGCATTGAAGCACCCTTTTAAAAGTTAATAAAAGGCCCAAACCTATTTTATTTCTTATAGAAATCATTAATGTATATGACAGAAGTTATATAGCATCTGAATCAAGGAGAAGGGTAAACTACCTCTCTCTTTAGCACTCATGTGTGCTTTCCCCTTGTGATATGGTTCAATAAAAACTAAGCATGGACCTATTTTTGATGATTTATAGATTATAACCCTGATCAGCACCTTCCCATTCATTGCTATAGAACCAGTCTGCAACTGTACAAGTTGTGCCCCCCAAATTTAAAAAAACCTACTCCACACATCCTAATTGGTCCCACAGGGTAGTTAGGTGCTACGAAAGACTTAAAAACACCATTATCTCCCCGTAGTGATTCACTAGCCTTCCCATACTCTCTGTAGCACATTGGGACTTCTAAATTACATACCATAATTGACATCAAATATCTGTCCCACCAGTGAATATCTTTATTAGCATCAAAATCACTCACAACTAGTGTTCCTCAATGTTATTAAACAGAACTTGTTCTAGGTGTTGCCTTACTAATTAGTCAGGATGAGCCCGAGGAAGAAAATCTGGGTCATGTTAAATTAATTGGAATGAGCATGAAAATTAGCTGAGCAAACTGCATCAATTTTCTATAGAGAGCCTTTCTTCATGTTGAGAATAAAAATGGATATTATGAGGCATTAACCAAACTGCCTTCTATGACTGCCAAGAGGTGTGTTACAGTAGCCCAAAAATATCATGTTCACAGATTTTCAGAAGTTAATGAGACATTTCCAGGAATGGTAAATACATGGTGTTAAAATGGGTGTGCCTCTTATGGGAAAATGCCAAGTCATTTCATGTTTATTCAGGCATAACAAGCTCGTCAAAATGAGCATAATTTAAGAGGTGAATAGTGCAAAGAGGGCTAACATTCAACTAATTTTCCTTAAGAAAGAAAAGATTAAATTGAACAAAAAATGAATTAAGAGGTTTACAAGTCAACAAGTCAACCATCAGATTGCAGCCCTCTGCTCACTATATTCTCATCATCCCCTGCCATGAAGTTTTTGAAAAAATGTCCCGAAGGCAGGGAACAAAGCGAGCAGAACTGATTACAGCCACACTCACCGCCTTGCTGTCTAAACTCTGTTTGGCTTCCTAATGAGCTCACTAAAAACCTAATTCATCTCCCATAACCCTTCTCAGCCCTCCTTGAAATTCACCATTATGGAAATTACAGATGAAACATTTACAGGCTGTGTTCAAATTACTGCTTCTTCAACAGGCAGGTCCCTGACCCTAACAATGAGCACAATAGAAGTATGTCCGGCACGAAACCACTCAGGCCACAGTCTTTAGAATAAAGAGGCTCAGGAAGGTTAAGACTTTTTCTCATGGTGATAATGATTTCCGCATTAATGCTTTCAAACCCATGAATATGTGAATTCCGTGGATTATTTGACAGTATATAAAACATAAACTATAATTCAGAAGGGGAGAAATGAGTTGTACTGATGACAAATAGCTGAAATAGGCTAATGTGAATTCCCAGCCTGTTCATGAGGAAACTCCCTCAGTTCCTCATTACATGAAGTCAAAATGATCCTCACGGCACCTAGTCTGTAACTGGAAGATTACTGAATTGATAGATCCTTAGTTTAAAATGCAGCTGTTTTATTCTGCTTTAGTAATTAATTCTTTTTCCAATACCTTATTGATTAAGCGTAGACCCTGATAAAGTTCAAACTGAGAAGAATCTCTAGTGGCTTCCTTAGTTGCTCAAGAGAGTCAATGAAAACTTCCTACAATTCCACCTGCCTCCTCAGAGTGCTGATCCAATGAACAGAACAGTTTTTTCTCATAAATTAGTCAGGCCATGTGGAGTTGTATTAGCTGATCGTTGCTTTTGTCTCTCTACTTGCTGACTTGCTTTTCACTTTTGCTGTCCTTTGTGCTGTCACATACAAAGTCGGAGTGCAGCTGCCATTCTGAACCCAAACCAAGGTAAAGAACAATTCGTACAAACTACATTTTTTTTTTCATTTATACAGCTGCAACTCCCTGAGCAGTTGAGAACTCAATAAGGCCTCCAGGGACCCAACTAGCTGAGAAATCAGTACTGAAGCATGCCAGACATATAGTGGAATGAAGGTTAAAAAAGAAAACGTAACCTGTTTTCTTTAAGACTGATCTACCTTTCAGAATGGAATACAGTATTTGCTGCTGTCTTTCCAGTATTTATAGATTTTCACACTAACATTTAAGTAAGGAAGTATCACGAATGCTTGCAACCAAGTAATCATACCACCTATGACAACAAGGAGTAATACATGCTTGTTGACCAGCAGACAGCCAGTGGATGCCTGTGAATGATCATTATAAACATGACAGTATTTTACAAGAGTCATTGGCAATGCATGCCCACTTTTAAAATGTCACATGTAGTGGAAGATCAATGATCTGGAATAAGAACAAGGATGATAATAGAAAGTGTTTTGGATTACAGAGTGGGCAATGCTACTGGGCATTGGCAATGCTAACTATAGCATGCCTGGCTGTTGCAAGTTCATGACACAGTACATGGTACCCTATGCAATGCTTGCAGAAGCTCAAGTTAGTTATGGAAATAAATCATATCTGAACAGAACAGCTGGCATTTATGATATTTGCAGTCCTTGTTGTGGCTTCAAATCAGCTGATGAGATTATTGAAAGGCTATGGTCTGCTTCTACCTCACATATATTAGATTCCTAACTATATTACTGCAGTGACTTTAACTTCCTGATTTACACAGTATAGAGTCTTGATCAGAACTTTTTTTCAGTTATGTTTTAAGATAACTTCTAATTTATGGCATGCTGTCAGTGCTGAAATGGAAAAGTAAATTAGAAGAGTGCCAGGGTGTCAGTGAGCTTGCTCAGTATTTCCTAGGCCAGACCTGATAGCAGCATTCTCCACCTTCAGAGTATTCTTTCTGAGGTCAAAAAAGTCATCCTTCACAAATGTCTCCAGCAGACACTCAGTTGTCAAAGGTTGTATCATGTGATGTTTGCTGCCACTATTAACAATGCACTGTTCTCACTGAGACAGAGAAGCACTTTACACTTATAATAAATTTCCTTGTTGTGGGGGAGAAAACCCCAACTTTTGTTTTATTTACCAAACAATGAATAGATCAGTATGGGGAGAACTATAATAAAATCTTCCTCCAAACTTGATTATGTAAATATTTCTTTTACTTTCTCTCACACACCTTTCCTTATTGGAAATTGTTAGAATCTTACTGTATTACTGCTAGATTCTACATACATCATAAAAGCTCTAACCTAGAGATAATCTAATTTTGAATGTATTCTGTTGATTTTTAAAAATATTATATGCTTAGAACTGACACACATATGTCAAGAGATGGGTGAAATACCCTAGCAATACATAACAGCTCATTTTCACAACAAGAATATGTTTAAGCATTAGTTTCTACACTAATATTGAGTTGACACTATTGTAGGTTGGATTGTGTCTGTCTGCAGAAGCTTGACTTCCCAGTTTCCCTCCTCCAACTGCAGTCTGAAATGCCCCTTGACATTTTACTCCTGAAGAGCAGGGGGCACTCAGAGCATCATGAGGAGGGAGTTGGAGGGCTGATATGGCAGCAGAAGAATAGGCAAAAATTATCTTTCCCTTTGTGTATGGGAATCTTTCCCACAGGTTCCAACTTTTATTTATGCTTTGCGGACTAGATGTAAACTTTCTATATTTCTGAAGCAGGGGTCGTTTCGTAGAAAAAGAGCTAGGGGAACTCATTAGCATAACTCATTAGCATGTGCCACACCCCCTGATATCACTGGAAGTGTGTCATAAGGCCACACCCCCTGCCATCACCAGAAGTGTGTCATAAGGCCACACCCACCACTCAGTTAGTCTTAGTCTTAAAGGTTAGTCTTAAAGGTGCTATTTGTTAGTCTCAAAGGTGCTATTTGAACTCTTGGACTATTTTGCAGCAACAGACCAACACAGCTAATTCCTCTGAATCTAAACCCACCACTCAGGCTCCACCCCCAAAATCTCCAAGGTATTGCCAACTCAGAGCTGGCGAGCCTATCTTATGGCACATGTGGGGAAAAACAAGCAAACCACACATGTCAGGTAAAAAGGATAGAAGTTCAACACAATTTTATCTATTTTCAGTAACTGGTTTGTTGAGAGAAAAGCAACAACAAGCACATCAGTGAAGACCTAGTACCAGAGTGCCAAAAAGGAAAGCTGTTTGGTAATAGATGAAGTACAAAATATGTAGCTATTCACTTTCCAGTTACCAGGAGTGTTCCCTCTAAGCTGAGTTAGTGTGAGCTAGCTCACAGCTTTTAAGCCTCTGGCTCACATATTTTTCTCTTCACTCAGGAAGGAGGGCTCCAGAGACAAACTAACTCATGCAGTAGCCAAATCACTCGCTCACAGCTTTAATGCCAGTGGCTCACAAAGTAGAAATTTTGCTCACAAGACTCCACAGCTTAGAGGGAACATTGGTAGGCAATTCCAGGGAGAAAAAACAGCTATAAACCAAGACCAACTATAAACCAAAACAGCTATAAACCAAGCATGGGGGCAGATAACCACATTGCTACGGAAAATACACAGAAAATCCAGGCATTTATACTTTGTTTTCACTCCCTCCCCCCAACAATTCTGGCGGCAGCCCTGGTTTCAGCTCTCACTGAGCCCCCGTCGAGCTCGGCGGTGGAGCTGCGAGGCCG
>NW_015174863.1:256669-286155 GCF_001447785.1 Gekko japonicus | reverse complement strand
AGTGGGAGTGCAAGGAGGCCCCGCGAAGGCCCTCCCTGGCCCCAGGCAGGCAGGGGTGGGAAGAGGCAGGGAGGAAGCAACTTACCCTTCCCTCTTCTCCTGCCTCCTCCTGGCTGAATGAGGGCCGGAAACGGGGCGGCCAGAATCAGGGGGCGGGGCTTCATTGTGTGCCCTGCCCCCGCACCTCACCCGGGGGAACGGCGATCCCCCGCGATCCTCCCCGAATCGACATCTGTTCTGAAGCCAGAACTTTCTGTAATCACAGATGGGGCACAATCTACTATTGCTGTGCCCCCAATGAAGGAAACTTGGACCTGCTATGCTTGGCCAAGCTCCCAGGAGTCTGCAAAAAAGTCCTTAACCTCCCCAAAGGTATTTTTCTTAGAACATGATATATTCCAGTTGCTGTGCCCCATGACATAGAATTTGGGAACATAATAAATATTGTAAAGTGCTCAGTTAAATACCGTCAGAAAGATGCTTATAATTTCAAATATGCTGTATCACTTCTGAAAAATTAAAAATATTTGCTTTTGTAAATGTTATTTTTATTTCCTTTTAAAAGAAATCATGGTAGTCACTGAAGTACAATTTTCAGAAAAAAAGAGCTCTTGGCAATTTTATATTTCATATACTTCTTGGATTTATATGAATCAATGAATATACACAGTGTTAAAAAATCTGTAGTTTCATTGGTTTAATCTCTGAACTTTACAGACTTACATTTTATGAGCCTTCCTTTGGGTAAGTATTTCATTGTTCTAAAAACAGGGTTATGGACTGTTAAATTAAGCACATGTTCTCCACTGGCATTTTAGTTCCAGCAGGTTATCTGATGCCAAGCTTGGCAATTTAGTATCTGCAGCCCTGTAACATATGTTTATATGCATTCTTCAAACACAGGGGATGAGTTGAAAACAAGGTGCTGCATAATAATGGCATTTATCCTCAGTTCTGAAAACCCAAAGAACAGTTATCAGAAGAGTTCCAGATTACTAAATCTGGATTTGGAGAAAAACATCTGAAAATCACACACAAAGCAGGCTGTTTTTGTCAGGCATGCAAACAATCACATTGCCACCAAAGGCAGCTGGACCTTTTTGTCCATGAGTGCAATACTGATTAGAATTCCACTTTCCTTTAAAAAATGTTTTACTGGGCATGGGTGAAACAACACATTATTTCATGATGTCTCTCAAGCAATATTCTTCAGATCCAATCACCATAGCAGAAGATAGTCAGAATGGAGTTGTGTGGGAACCATATAGTACACCTCTTCAAGCTGACAGGTCTACTGAAAAGTACTGGATTCGTCGCATGGAGGACTCAGACAATGACATGCGCTTGCACACGTTTATTGTACTTAACACTGGAACTGCAAACCGGCCCTGCAAGGCCAACTATATACACACCCACCCAGCACACCCACAGTCCCGTTGGAGGGTTTGAATTTCCTGCCAAAGTTTCTATTGGTTTATGATGGGGAAACTAGGATTCTAGGTTCCTATTGTCTAGAGGAGCTAAGTTCTTGACTGTAGCTGCGGACCCCTGGTGGCGGTCCATATACATAACACCCCTTCCCCCATAGTTCCAACCCAACATACGTAATATAGTCCTTTAAATAAGCTTTTTTTGGGGGGGGGCAGCGCTCTCTGAGGGAATGCTGGGGGGCTGGTACCAGGTCACTGGCTACAGGTTTTGGTTGCCTATCTGTGACCTGTGGCTGGGGCACCTGTTGTGGTGGCTGAAGTGTCTCTGGTTCTGCTGGTTCTGATGGTGGTTCCCTGGAAGGGGCATCCTCGATGCTTGGGGTTTCGGGCTGACTACTGGGCTTGGGTATGTAGGCATCGGTTCCTGCTGCCAACAGTGTTGGTTCTCCTGCCTCTGGGAGCTGTCGCCACCTCAGTTGGTCCAAGTGCTTCTTTAAGAGCCTGCCATCTTCCGTCAGTACCTCATAAGATACCGGTCCTGTGTCTTTGATAACTCGTCCTGCCAATCAGGGATTTCCCGTTCTGTAGTTTTGGATGAACACTGGGTCACCCGGGAAGAACCCTCTCGGAGCCTCTCACTGTTCCACCATCCTCTTGGAGTCCGGGGCCGGTCCAGGTTTAGCCAATCCAACAAGGTCACAGGTCTTTGGCCCATCAATAACTCCACAAGGCTGTGGTCAGTGATGGGGTTAGGTGTTGTCCTCTGGGTCAGGAGAAAGCTGGCTAGCCAGAACTCCCAATCCCCATCCGTTATCCTGCTGAGGGCTTCCTTCGTGGTCCGCACCATCCTCTCGGCCTGGCCGTTGGTCACAGGGTGGAAGGGCGCAGATCAGATGTGCTGTATCAGGTTGCTTTGGAGGAATTCCTGGAACTCCGGTGACGTGAAGGCTGCCCTGTTGTCGGAGACTATCGTGTCCGGCAGCCTGTGTGTAGTGAAGGTCTGGCGGAGGGACCAGATCATGGTCTTCGTAGAAGTTGTGAACACTGGACTGATCTCCAGCCACTTTGAGTAGGAGTCAACTGTTACTAAGAAATACAGTCCCTGTAATGGTCCAGCGAAATCGATGTGAAGCCAGGACCATGGTTTGCGGGTTGACTCCCACGGCTGTGTTGGTGCGTTTGGCGGGTTAGGCCGAACTTCCTGGCAGGTTTGGCACCTCCAGACCCAGGACTCAATCTTGGCATCGATTCCTGGCCACCACACATAGCTCCTTCATTCTTGTGGTGCCTGGATGTGCCTCGTGGAATGCCGTGAGTACATGCTGTCTCAGGGCGCTGGGGACCACGAATCAGTCTCCCCACAGAAGACATCCCTTCAGGGCTGATAGTTCATCTTTCTGGGTACTGAAAGCCGTGAACTTGGGGCCCAGGGATGACATATGCCAACCCCTCACCACCCAGCCCAAGACCCGGGAGAGGAGGGGACCATGGGCTGACTGGACAGCGATGTTGGCAGCTTGCAGAGGAGGCTTCCGAAGACTTTCGATGAGCAGGACCCCAGGTGCAGGAGTGGGATTGGTGTCTGCAACTGGCAGCAGTAGCCGGCTCAGGGCTTCAGCATGGCCCATAGCCTTGCCCGGGCGGTGCTCCAGGCAGTACTGGTAGCCAGACAGAAAAAGGGACCATCTGAGGACCCGGGGCGACATGACTTTGGGCGCTTGTTTGTCAGCATCGAAGAGGCCTATGAGGGGCTTATGGTCCGTAGCGATCATGAAAGGGCACCCATAAATGAAGTTGTGAAACTTCTTGACCCCGGCAACGATCGTCAAGCCCTCCCTGTCAATTTGCGCATAATTGCACTCTGCGGACGTTAAGGTCCTGGAGTAATAGGCCACGGGAATCTCACGGCCGTCAGGGAAGATGTGGCCCAGGACTGCACTGACGCTGTAGGGAGAGGCGTCACATGCAAGGCCCACTGGCAGGGATTCATCAAAGTGGGCCAGCACATTGTTGGAAATCAAAAGCACTTTCACCCCCCTGAACACTGCCACTTCCTTCAGGCCTCAGGACCAAGGAGCCGACTTATCCAGGAATCAGTGTAGGGGCTCTGCCACTGCGGCCTTGAGGTAAAGGCATGGTAAAAGGCATGGTAAAATTTTATTAGTCCCAAGAACGCCTGTAGCTCTGCTTTACAAGTGGGTGTGGGGGCCTCCACGATGGCCTTTACTTTGTCTTTAGCTGTCTACACGTCTACACGGAACCCTAGGAAGTCTACTTCGGAAACCCTGAGGAGACATTTCTCCCATTTCATTTTGAGGCCAGCCGAGTCAAAGCCTTGCAGGACGGCGCGGAGGCGGGAGGCAAAGTCATCAGGAAATGCAGCGGTGATAAAGACGTGGTCAAAAAAATGGTGTCACTCCAGGGATCCCTTTTAACAATGAATCCATTAATTGTTGGAAGATCCCCGGGGCTACGCTTACGCTGAATTGTAGCCTCTTTACCTAAAAAGTCCCCCTGTACGTGACTATCATTTGTGCCGTGGCCATTGCTTCATCCACCGGCATCTGTTGATAGGCCTGCGCCAAATCTAGTTTGCCGAAAATCTTAGCCCCTGCCAAAGAGGCCAGAACATGACTTAACAACCAGGACCGGGTAGGAGTGGTCGTGAAGGGCCTTATTTGTGCATTTGTAGTCTGCACAGATGCGGACTTCGCCATTGGGTTTAAGTGGGGTTACAATCAGCATTTCCCACATGGCGTGTGATACTTGCTCTAAGACCCTTTGCGCCACTAAGCAGTCTAGCTCTGCATCAATTTTAGGCCGTATTGCCAGCGGAGTGGTGCGGAATTGCATGTGGACAAGGGCCACCGTGGGGTCCAGCTGCAAGGAAACCAGGGGCCCTTTATAACACCCTAAAGCCCCATCGAAAATGGCAGGAAACTCCCCACAAACCTCTGCAAAATCCCTAGTAACACATATGTTAACCCCCCCCCCCGATCATGATGCCCAGCGGCGCAAACCAGGCCTGCCCCAGCAGACTGACCAGATTTCCCTCCACCGCAATCATGTCCAACAGTCCCTCAAAACCCTGGTACTGTACCTCGAAAGTCCCCCACTCCCCAGATAGGAACTGGGTTCCTTTGGAAGTCCACCAAACACACAGGGGAGGGGTGTAAGCAGGGTCCCCCATTAGGGCAAAGTCTGTGTAGCGTGTCCACCAAAATGATGGATGCCGCTGATCCCAAGTCCACTTCCATAGGACAGGAGGACCCCTCGATCCGGACCATTACTTGGATCTTTGGGGTAGCCGATAGGTTGGGGAGGTGTAATACCTGGAGGGATGGCCGGTTGGTGAGGAGGTAGAGTTCTGAAGTTTCCGCTGCTGTCTCGTAGGTGGCAGCGGTCTGGCATTGGGGCTGGGCTGGAGGCTGCTGGTGCCGGCTTCCCTTGGACTGGCAGACACAGGCGAGGTGACCCTGTTTTCCGCATGTGTGACACGTAGCATCACGGAACCAGCAAGACTTACGCTCGTGCACCTTTCCGCAGCTGGCACACGTGGAACAGCTGGCAGTCTTTCTGGAGGATCCTGATGCTGCGGGTCCTGGTAGCTTATGGTGGGAGGGTAGACGGAAGAGATGGACGTCCTCCTCATCTGAGTTCTTGGACACCGAGTTGGGGAGCACAAGATGAGATGCAGACAAGGGACGGTCATGGTGCGAAGCCTCGTGTGTGATGGCGAGTTGGAGGGCCTCATCGATCTTGATGTTGGCGGTACCAATCATCTTCCTCCGCAGCTTTATGTCACTGATGCCCCAGGCGAATTGCGTTAGGAGGTTCTCCTCCACCTTGGTGAAGGCACAGTCCATAGCCAGCTGGCGCAGGGCTGCCATGAAAGCAGTGGCCAACTCACCTGGTTTCTGGATGCGGCCCTGGAACTCTATCCGCCTGGCGAGCGTTGTTGGCCTGGCGTGAGGTACCTCGTCAGGGCGTCGATGATTTCCTCGTAAGAACACTCGAGGATCGCCCGAGGTGTGAGGTGGCTCTTCGTGAGGCGGACTGTGTTCATGCCGCAGGAGCTGAGGAGAAGGGCCCATTATTTGCCTGGATTATTTACCTCATTGTAGGCGAGGTGGCAGGTCAGTTCGTCCGTCCACGAGTCCCAGAGTTCGGGATGGGCTGGATCGAAGATCTCCAGATTTCCTTGAGCAGAGGCCATGACTTTGGCGCGGAGTGGGGAGTGGTGTCCTTGATGCGGTGCATGGTGTGGTGCTGCTTGGGAACGATGTGGGGCACAGTTGCATCGGCTGGATCAAAGATTGGTGCTGCACTGGGATGCGAGCCAGGCCTGCCTCAGCAGAATCCCACCTTTGTCACCATTGAAAAGCACTGGGTTCGCCGCATGGAGGATTTGGACAATGACACGCGCTTGCACATGTTTATTGTACTTAACACTGGAACTGCAAACCGGCCCTGCAAGGCCAACTATATACACCCCCACCCAGCACACCTACAGTCCCGTTGGAGGGTTTGAATTTCCTGCCAAAGTTTCTATTGGTTCATGCTGGGGGAACTAGGATCCTAGGTTCCTATTGTTTAGAGGACCTAAGCTCTTGACTGTAGCCGTGGACCCCTGGTGGCGGTCCATGTAAATAACATCTACAAGCAAGCCTACTGTGCAAGGGGGAAGAAGTAGAAGAAGAGATTGGATTTATACCCTGCCCTTCACTACCGAAAGGTATCTCAGAGCAGCTTAGAAACTCCTTTCCCTTCCCCTCCCCACAACAGACACCCTGTGAGGTAGGTGGGGCTGCAAGAGCTCTTGACAGAAATAGCTCTTTTTCAAGAACAGCTGTACCAGAGTTATGGCTTGCCCAAGGTCATCCAGCCAGGTGCAAGTGGAGGAGTGGGGAATCAAACCCGGTTCTCCCAGATTAGAGTCCGTGCACTTAACCGCTACATCAAACTGGCTCTCTTTTTAATGCTGTCTTCTACCCAACACCAGGGTGGAAAACAGTCAGAAACATTAAACAACTTTTAAAATACATATATGGGAAACAAACAGAACATATAAGCAGGAAGGAAGGTCAGTGAGGGAACATACAATGATAGAGGGAGATGGATGAATCCCTGGGGAGGGAATTACCTGTTGGTGCCACAATTGAGAAGGCCTTTTTTGGGTTGCTGTACATCTAGCCTCAGATGAGAGGATCCCCCAAAGCAGGGCCCCTGAAGATGATCTTAGTAGCCAGGTAGTTTATATGGGAGTAAGCAGTATTAAGGTATTAAACTGGTGTTAAATATTAATTAAATTAAACGGAGGAGTGGGGAATCAAACCCGGTTCTCCCAGATTAGAGTCCGTACACTTAACCACTATACCTAAAAAGCCTAAAATGAAGGAATGTAAAATCTGCTGGCTTGATTCAGATATCACATTAAACTAGGGGTTTAATTAGGTGTGATCACACAGGATACTCCACTAACTGTGATTAGTTAGCTTACATCAGATCACCATGAGAAACTGCACTTTCAGTTTCTTAAGCATGATTAGTTTTAATTATGGTTTTGCTTGATGTATGGATGTGAAGATCCTGGCTTAATCTTGGTTTGTTCCCCAGCACTGCCATTGGGACAGTACAGGCCAGGATACAAGCCAGGTCTCTGTAGAAAAGGCAGAGGAAAGAACAAAAGGAATTAAGCCAACATTTGTTAAGACAAGCTAGGTTTTGAATAATTATCTGTGAGCCAAATCCTGGTTTCACAAACTATCAGAATTAATAAACCATGGTTTCAAGTTGTATCTGAACCACGCTACAGCACTGGAGTTGTTGCTTAGACATGTTGAATGGAGATCAGGCAAAGGATGGAAGCAATACATAGATACAAGGTCTCAATAGTACAAGAGACACAGGAATGATCATTACAAGGGTTAGGGCGTCTCTAAACAGTTCTGTTTATGTTATGGAATGAGTTGAGCCTGTAGTTTCAATGAGTGCAGATTAATATAATGGAGAAGAATTAGGTTTTTTGGTGGCACAATTCATCATCCTCACCCTCTCTCACCTCATTTCCCTCCCACACCTAAAACAAATGACTTCTTTGTTTCAAATTGTCATAGGGCTACATTCACCATTATTACCTGGAAACTTTCTTTCCTAATAATCTCCTTTGGCCTTCATTACCATACCTTCCAGTTAATTCCTCGATTTTGTCCTCACTCTGTTTACATGAAAGTTAAAAACATATGTAATATTTAACCATTGTGGATGTGAACACACATTCACTACATACTGAAGGCTTTATTTTCAGGATGGAAGAGTGTTCGATTGAATTGAGCTACTTAGAATTGAGCTCCACCCAAATTTACCTTTTTTCCTTCAAGTCTGTTGAGTTCCTTGCCAAAGAGCTTTATTCTCCTCCTCAACTGATTAAATTTTTGTCATCCTGAACATCTCTTTCCCATTTTGTCTGAAACTGTCCTCTGTAATTCCATTTCTGAAGATCGAGTAGATTGACAAGATATGGTGTGAATTACCATGAATGTTCTTCCCACACACATTCTGCTCCCTTCCTCCCCCACTTTTCTCTCATTCCTCCTTCCCACTGTCTCCCCTATCTTATGCTCTAATGTGGCTAACCATCTCATCAGCTTTAAATCCACAAGCTTTGTCCTCTTTAACCATTAATCTTTATTGCTTCTAGCTTCCATCTCTCCTCTTTCAAGTATATTCAAATCTGCATGATCCTTAAAAAAAACTATTTCAATCCTCCAAGCATACAGTTGTGTCAGAGTTTTGTTTCACAGAGGCCGCTAGGATCTTCTGTCTCTTGAATAATACCGATATACTGTAGATCAGGGGTGACAAATATAAGGCCCAGGAGCCGGGTGTGGCCTGTCCAGGGCTCTTACACAGCCTGCAAGCAACTGGTGTGAGGGAGGGAAGCAGGAGGCTGCTTGGGGGTGAAAGCAGGTGCATGTGGTGAGGTGTATGTGTGGTAGAAGCTGTCAAGAAATAGAAAGGAAATGGCTAGAGGGTGGGACTAAGAGGCTAAGTTAAAACATTGGGGGCAATAGAAGCAAAGGCAGAGAAAAAGGAGGTGTGATATTCCCCCCCCCTCATACCTCCTCTGACTGCAGCTCAGTGAGGACTGGAAAAGCCACTACATGGGGAAGGGGGCAGAGCCAAGTGGCCGGCACTGCCACCACCGCACCAACTGGCTTTGCATTTTTGCATTCCTGACATTTGATGTGCTCCACTAATTGCCATGATGTTAATTCTTTTTTTTAACTACAAAATAGGTTGCTATTTCTAAGAAACAAGAGTAGAAATCAGCAGTAACTGGAATTCATTGGTGATGACAAGGATCATCTCAAGCTCTACAGAAATACAAGGAAATATTTGTATGGCCAAAAGCAGGAACCCTTCCAAGAAAACAACACAGAAAAAAAAATCCAAATAGATTTACCTGGAAGTAAGTTTCACTGAAACAATGCACTTCCAGATACATATATTGGATAGTAAGACAGTAAGTTGGTTCACATAAAAATGCCTTATAGGAAAAGGTCTTGGGGGTCATTTCATTTTGGCTGAGAACTTCTATTGTGCCCAAGGCTAGGCAGTGAACTTTGCAACTAAACTGAGATTTGAAACAGTCTTTCCAACATTTGATGCAATTGATGCATTTGATCTTTCCACCATTTCATGCAAAATTAAATAGTATTTAATAATGTAACAATAATTAATATTTAATTAATATTTAACACCAGTTTAATACCTTAATACTGCCTACTCCCATATAAACTACCTGGCTACTAAGATCATCTTCAGGGGCCCTGCTTTGGGGGATCCTCTCATCTGAGGCTAGATGTACAGCAACCCAAAAAAGGCCTTCTCAATTGTGGCACCAACAGGTAATTCCCTCCCCAGGGATTCATCCATCTCCCTCTATCATTGTATGTTCCCTCACTGACCTTCCTTCCTGCTTATATGTTCTGTTTGTTTCCCATATATGTATTTTAAAAGTTGTTTAATGTTTCTGACTGTTTTCCACCCTGGTGTTGGGTAGAAGACAGCATTAAAAAGAGAGCCAGTTTGATGTAGCGGTTAAGTGCACGGACTCTAATCTGGGAGAACCGGGTTTAATTCCCCACTCCTCCACTTGCACCTGGCTGGATGACCTTGGGCAAGCCATAGTTCTGCTGAGAACTGTTCTTGAAAAAGAGCTGTTTCTGTCAAGAGCTCTCTCAGCCCCACCTACCTCACAGGGTGTCTGTTGCGGGGAGGGGAAGGGAAATGAGTTTGTAAGCTGCTCTGAGACACCTTTCAGTAGTGAAGGGCAGGGTATAAATCCAATCTCTTCTTCTTCTTCTTTAAAAGAAATGAATAAAAATAATAGGAATGCACAAAATGACACATATTATTTTTAAGATAAGTAGAATACAAACCCGAAGAGCTCAATTCTCTGCTCTCCAATAGTGGGATTTAGGGTTTATCTATGTTATTAAATGAAAGAAGCAAAGTGCCGTCAAGTCATAGCTGACTTATGGCAACCCCGAGGGGTTTTCAGGGCAGGAGACATTCAGAGATGGTTTGCCATTGCCTGCCTCCACATCATGACGCCGGTATTCCTTGAATGTCTCTCATCGAAATACAAGCCAGGGCCAACCATGCTTAGCTTCTAAGACCTGATGAGATTAGACCAGCCTTGGCTATGCAGGTCAGGGGTCTGTTATAAAGTAACCCCTTATTTTCTTGCTTCAGTGCTAGCATAAATGCAGGAGACAACATCAGTGCAAGGCACCATGCAAGGACATAAAGGGGGATGGCGCAGGGATGAGTTTCTAGTGAAGCTAGGAAAACCTCATGGTTTTGCCTACCACTTGTGTCTACCAGGCAGCCCTTGAACTCCAAATGATGACATAGCCTTGTGCAAGGTAGCACTATTATACCTTTTCTCCTCCACTACCTTTTACTCATATACCCTGTCTTTTTAGATTGTAAACAGGGTCCATCTCTTTATTGATGTGAGCTACTTTGGAAGACGATTGTCTAAAGTGACAGAAATAAATAGGCATTTTGTCGCATGTTGAGAGAGAGCGCAAATCTGTTTATCTAATTCATGGAGTTACATATTGAAATAAGGAATAAGAGAACAAACTGTTCAAAACATTCATATAGATAACAGTTTATTTAATCTGTTACATTGCTTTGGAATTAATAGAAGTTATATTTCTGATAACCCCCCCCCCATCAGATTCTACTTATTCATACTTTATGTAAGATAAGAAAAATATCTAACAGAGTCCTATTGTGGATGAAAGAAGAAAATCATTTCAGGAGTATTTGAAATGGATACCTGATTTATATTGTTTGAATTATTTCCAACTGTATAGAAGGTTGCATCGAATCAAAATTAAAATGGCAGGATGAAACAAGGCATATGCATTGAACTGTCCTGTAATACTTTTGGGAAATGTTTGCTATCACTATCAAAAAAAGTAATAGATGTAACAGCTAATTTTTTTTCAAAGTTTGACTTTGCAATAGGATTCCCCACATAGGTAAGCAAATGAGGACTCTCCTGAACTAAAACAAAAACAAAAAAAAACCCCTCATATACACACAAGATGATTCATGTTGCCTAAAAAATCACGGTTTAATGTGACTTGTTCCATAATGTTCACCTAACTGGTGAAATCCTAATTTTTTGTAGGGTGCTTCTAGTAATACAGTGCAAATGATAGCCATGGCTATCTGGGGGACTGCACAGGCCCCTCTGTTTATTTTAGTGTGAGTTCCAGCATGATCCATGAAACTAAATCAGTCAAATGCAATCCTAAACAAACTATCTTCAACTGCCTCCTGAAGGTCAACGATGAGGGGCCGGATGCACCTTGCTGGGCAGGTTGTTCCATAACCATGGGGTCACTGAAAAGACCTCTCGTGTGCCCACCAGACAAGTTTCTTTAATTGGTGGGCTCAGGAGCAAATCGGTAGCCAGTGTAATTGCTGTAATACTGGGGTCATATGTTCTCGGTAGCTGGCTCTGACTCGCAGTCTAGCCACAGCATTCTGTACTAGCTGCAGCTTCCAAACTCTCTTCAAGGGTAGCCCCAAGTAGAGTGTGTTGCAATAGTCCAATCTAAATGTAACAGAGGCTGCGATCATATGCACAATTAGACCCACCATAGGTGTGAATGCCGGGCAAATTTAAAGGGAACGATCAGACAACAACATCTGGGAAGCGCCCCACAGCCATTGGCAATCCGTTCAGCTCCACTGCAGAAGTGGAGTTAAAAGACGCCAGGGAAAATCTGGCAGAAAAAGGGTTGTCATGGAACCCTGCACCATGGGACAGAGCAGGAATCCCCCAGCACTACCTTCTAAGACTGATCTCCCAGATAGGACTCGGACCACTGTGACATGGTACCCTTTAGTCCCAATGCTGAGAGGCAACCAAAGTGACCAAAGCAGTCTCGGTTCCAAATTCTGGTCTGAAGCCAGACTGAAATGGTTCCAGAAAATCAGTCAGCTGAGAAACTACCAACCGCTCAAGCACCTTGAGCTAACAATTTTTCTCTTCATTAAAAAGTGTTCTTTTCCTGGCTGCTCTTTCATTTCCTTTTAGTTCTAAATTTATTTTTAGACTAAATAAGGGAGAAACAATTCTGATAAAATAATGTACAGTTATTAAGATCAGCTTTCAGATTTCTCAGAAGAAACTCTAAGTATATGCTTAACTCTTTCCAACTGAAACCAATAGATTTTAAAATAGCTTACTTTTGGCTAGAATGATTACTGGTTTCAACAAATGGAAAAGTATTAATCCCGATTTTAATTCCAATAAATAAGTATTGAAGAATGTTTCCCCCCCTGCAGAAGATACTTTATGGACTGTAATGGATATTTATCTACAATCCATGTATTCAGAAGGAGGCACAATAGGGAAAGTAAAGACTGCGCTAATTATTCTATATTGAAGCCTTATCTGTTACTGACATTTTCTATCATTTATTTATTTCATAAATACCCCAACTTTCTCCCCGGTGGGTCCCAAAGCAGCTTACTTCAATATCTTCACCTCCATTTGTATCTTCACAACAACCCTGTAAGGTTGGTGAGGGTGAGTGCATGTGACTGTGCCAACATCAGCTGACAAACTTGCATAGCCAAACGGGGATTCAAACCCAAGTCTTCCATATCCTCATCCAACCATTACACCACAGTGGCTCTCAGTCAGATTCACAATTAAAAACAAAGCAAAAGCAAACATAGCATATTCTTTATTCTGTTACCCTCTGAATCAAGATTTCATTTTAACACTTGGCATAATTCATGTCACCTTCATTTTAGTGTAAGTCTAACCTACAACTATGCAAAGTTTCTAACAGCAGCATCCTGAAGGTTGCTGCTTGCCTCTTACAACTGAACCCTTTGTTCCATAGCTGAAACCCAAGGTCTGGAGCCAGTGATTTCCTCCTGCCTCACTGATTGGTCTACTTCAGTTAAAATAGATTCTTAAGATCATGCCAAAAGTGTGCAGTTACCATATAGGTAACAAATGTAGCTTCACAAATACAATCTAGCATTATAAGGCTTTATGAATTTGCCTTACTGATATTTGCTTAAGGTAGCAAAACTGAAATCTTCTACCTGCTTCATAATGTATATCTTGGAGACTTACAAATATTTTCAACTTTCATGCATATGTGCTGCTTCAATTCACCACATAACATGTGTAGGTAGGGAAGAATATCAGTGGCTCTCAAGAGCAACTCTTTCCATGTTTCTGTCTTAATGCCATATCCCTTGCCATTTCTTGAAGAAAAATATTTGCCCTCTGGAAAATGCAAATTATTGCATTAAAAATCCTTAATGAGTGCCAAACTACAGTTCAGACTCCAATTTAACTCCAAGAAATAAAAATAAAAGGTAGTAATAAAGAAACAGTAAAAAGATGGTTGCTTTAGGTTGTAAAGTCATAGGGCATTAATGATTTTCTCAAGGCAGTGAACTGACACAATAAATGTTTCATTTATTAAGTTTTACATGATTTGTGAACTAAGTACTTTTTATGCAAAACAGACTTTAGCCTTTGATAGACTAGAAACATGAAATGCAGAAGTGGGAAAAGGTCAACATACAGTATAAACCAAAACTCACTAAATTCTTGCACTTTTTCTATCGAAGTGGCTGAACTTTAGCCTGATTAAGTGCAAATACGCAGCTTAAAGAGGCTTGTGGTTCACAGCTATAACACAGGATCACTAAAACAGTATGTTATTTTGGATTATGCATAGTGATAAAGAGAATTAGTACAAGCAATTACAGACCAGAATTCTGTTCTTACTTGCAGCTATACATAAGACAAATACAAAATTCAGGTCAGTAAGCTACGGACTACAATAACTTTAAGATGACAACCTATATCGCGTTCATAAAGGGAGTCATAAAGTAGAATATTGGGTAAAGAGAAGTAAATTGGAATTCTGAACTGAATGAATCTTATATATCATATTTATGAGGAATTTCAATCTGTCTAGGAAGTCTAGGAAGCTGTATTGAACATTAGTATAAGTTTCTAAATCATACATACAAATATAATATAAAGGTCTTAGTTCTGCAGTAAAAATCCATGTACAGATATCCCAAGCTAATTTATACTACATTTTTATATATTTGGTGAATGCATTTGATTTAACATGATCAAACATTAGCAAAAATCTTACCTTAAACAATTGAACTAGAAAAGCTTGAAGCACTGATTGTCATGCCCATGGCTATAAAGTGTTATAATGTTCTAGCAACAGGACAGCTAGGTCTAGTCTCATAGGACTCCTCTTTAACACTATCTCTTAAGAGTTTAATAAAAACTTCACAGAAGGACAAATTTCTTAAATTGTAACTATTATTGTAGCTCAGTGGTGGGACAAGCCAAACTTAGTGCTGGGAGCCATATGAGTGCTGGCAATAACATGGATTCTTCTCACCTGATTGATGTCCCTAAGCACTAACATATTGGACCAGCATCTGGGAGACCCTGGTTCATATCCACACACTTCCATAGAAGTTTATCCTTGGACCAGTAACATTATCAGCCTCACATACAAACCAGCCAGATCTGAACAAAACCCCTTTCAGATAGGATGGTGAAAACTAATGAGATCATACCATACTTCTGTTGTGTTGCCAGGCAAATCTATAAAATTGCTTTTCTCTCCAACCCAAACTTGCAGCTAAGATTTATTCATTAAAAATCTATTTTACATTGGTATCCTGCTACATTTAGCCACCTGTCTTGATGAGAGCGCTGCCTGTAGACACTACCAAACACCAAGAGCCAGTCTGGTCCACATGCTCTCAGGGTGCCCCAAAACTGCACACTTCTGGCAAGATGTGTGTTAATCTTACATTATCTACCAAATTGTGACTCACAGCTAGGCTATATACACCATCTCTACAGGAACTTCCCCAAAATCAAGTGTTATGGATTCGAAGGGCAGCCTTGGTTGCCAAGTTAATTATTTTACAGCACTGAAAACTTCATATTCATCCTGCTGCTGATGACTGGGTCAATAGTATGTTAGATCTCTGTATATAGGGTAAAGAGAAGTAAATCACATACAAAAGGATGTCCTGGGACCTTCACTTCCATCTGGCAAGATTTCTTGTATCTCTTTCCACAGTGATGCCTCACCTTTTCCACTCCTTGCTTAGCTGGATCCATATTACTGCCTCTCACCCTCCCTGCACTCCTATTATCACTCTCCCCCCTTTAATCTATATTCTTAGATGCCTTTGTTTGTGCAGCTCTTATTATCTTCTCTTGTTGAAGGCCTATGTTGGGGATGAGGGTGGGGGGAGGGTATGTGGTAGAGTTACATGGAGTTTCTTATTATATTCTTGTTATAGTTCCATGGGGCAAACAAGTTTTTAAAAGTTTTAATGGGAAAACAGCCAGACTACTTCCCTTCTTACCACAGAGGTTATTATACTCAATTTAGGACCATACTTCTCTCATTAATATGGCACATTCTTCAGTCCTCACTTGTTCACAATGAATACCACTCTGTTTCTTATTTCACATTGGTATTATCAACTAAGGTTTTCTGAACCTCATTCTTGGTCTTACTAAAGATAATTTCCTTTTAATATCTTTCCACCCAAAGCATTAAAATGTCCAGAGTGAGTGTTTATTTTCATTGTGTCTTTTAGGAAAGTGCAAAATTTAAAATCATCTAACTCTATATGCAGTCTCTTGATCGATACCAGTAACCACCAAAATATAATAATCACCTATTAGTCTCTAAATAGACAAGAATGAAAAAAGAAGTAGAATTCTCTTTCTCAGGCACACACACAAACGCAGCGACAGAAGCCACATGAACTGTAAGTGGAAAAGTAGAAAAGTGGAAAAGTGTTTTGCTCCCCTTTTCAAAAATAAATCATGATCCTTGAGCCAGGGGACAGAACTGAAGTACCCTACTAATGAGGAGATGGAAACCTACTACTCAGTAAATGATTTCAAGGCTTTCTCTGTCCTGGCCCCAGCCTGGTGGAACATGCTCCCTATTGAGACCAGGGCCCTGTGGGATCTCCTTCACTTTCACAGGGCTTGCAAGACAGAGCTGTTCCGCCAGGCCTTTGGTTGAGGCGGTGGGTGCCCATTTATGGCCTCCCTGAGGTTGTTGTCACCCATCTGTCACCTGTCTACTGACCACCGACAGCTGGCCTTTAACTCATTGCACCATCGGGCCAGAACTTTATAGCCAACTGATGCTGTTCCAAGCTGTACCCATTGTTTTAATTGTTATAATGTTTTATCGTGTTTTAATGTTTAATGTTTTAAACTGAAATTGCATTTATTCTAATGATGTTACCTGCCCTGAGCCTGCCCGCAGGATGGGCGGGATATAAATGCAAATAATAAATAAATAAATAAATAAATGTATGCGATTAAAAGTGTCTCCTTTTTGCCCTTCTTGCTTGAAAAGACCCATCACTGAATACAGACTAAAAGTTGAAACATGTTACAATTTTAAAAAGCTGGTTTAAGTATTCTGAAAATTAAATGTATTAAAATAAAACTAGATATTTGAAAATGTACACAAGTAATGAATTAAAATCTGCAATACACTTCATTGAACTATGTAGTACTCACGTCTAAATGTACTGGCCCATGAATCACGTTAAAGAGTATTTCCATACCCAGAAGAATACTTTTTTTGTGAAAACCTTCAAATATGCAGTGGCTATTCATGTTAATGTTACATGTTTTAATGCCCTAAGCCTGAGTTGTGACTGTCTATGCATTCAGCTCCAAAATCCTAAGCAATGAAGAATGAAGAAATCTGCACACAGCAAGATGAGAAAAATCAGTGTCATAGCCTAAAATGCAAGGTACTAAACCTCATAGCCCTCACTCACTCAGTCCTACAAGAACTCCTGCAGGGGAAAATGGGTGGGATTGGTTTCTTAACAACATTCAGCAGTGTATTACTTCCCCTGAATACTTTGACCGGCAAAAGGGAATTCAAGTATCAATGGGATTTCCCCTGAATTGTCTATATTCAACAAATTTGTTCAAGAGAAAAATGTTTGTTATATGAAGGCATGCATACATAATGACAAATGAAAGTCTGCTGTGCCTAATACACTGAAAACATTATTCAAGAGCATTGCATTCTTGTACAAAGTTTTCCCTTGTACTGGTGCCAAGACACATGTCATCTTTCATTACTGACTTTATAAATGCTGATTGAGAAGTAAAAATGATGACAATAATAAGGATGCAAAACTAATGAATACCTTTAATCAACAGTGTTAATCAACTATGCTTTAGTTGATTAAACAATAGGGCCAAATTGGTTGGAGGATATTAAAAAGCTTACATTTATTTTTGAAGTAATTTTGATTCTGACATGCTTCTGCAGTTGAGAATGAATAATATGAAATAAAAAACTAATTTAAAAATTTGAATAACCTCATTTTTAAAAAAGTCTTCTATCTTAAGGCTTCAGTAAAACATGTATTTAAATTAAACAAATTAACCAATCGCTTAATCAAAAGTAATAAAATTTATTGTATTTTCCTAATCACTGAAGTCATATTTATTAGTATGACTTTAAAACAGCCTGCTTTTTAAAGGTTATTTGCATTAACTATTTTTATTTCTGTAGGAGGAAGACATTTTTGAACAGAAAGGAAATAATGCTGTAGTGAAGACCGGAGGGCCTGGCCTGGTGTGGCCCATGGGGGGTCATGAAGAGTCGGACTCAACTGTGCGACTAAACAACAACACAAGTTTATCACCACTGGCCTGACTTATCTTCCTTTGATTTCAATGATTTTCACAGGCTTAGAAACAAAGCGTGCTTAGTAGGTATATATAGTAGAAAGTGCTGTCAAGTGGCAGCCAATTTATGGTGACCCCATAGGATTTTCAGGCAAGAGACAAACAGAGTTGGTTTGCTATTGCCTTCCTCTGCGAGCAACCCTGGACTTCCTTGATGGTCTCCCATTCAAATACTAACCATGGGTGACCCTGCTTAGCATTTGAGATCTGACAAGACTGGGCTAGCCTGGGCCATCCAGGTAAGAGCAGGAGGTATATAGTAAATCCATTTTAGCAGAAACTAAATTCTAGTAGATAACTACATATCCATATCCAGGTGGTGCCAAGTCATCAAGATGGACTTTAGATGTTATGAATAATCTACAGACATGGGTGTACTTCATGCTTAATGAAATCCACAGAGCCCATCCCTTGACCCAACTATCCCTAGATCCTCCCTGTAATTCTCATAAGCAATACTTTGGTGTCAGATGATGGAATGAAGTTTCTGGATATACTCTTATAATATGCTGTTCAAATTATGAACACTAAGATCCCCTGCAACAATAACCTTCTTCCCCTATGCTCTCCCTATTCTTTTGAGAGATAGGGAAATTCCTACCAAAGCTGAGGTCACCCATTGGAGAATCTCCCAGAGGAGGCATATCAGATGAGATACACAGCAGATGGCACAGGACTGCCAGTGATACACAATAGAGTATTCCTTTCAGTAATCAAATTCAATTTTTTTACATAGGTAACATCCACAACATTAATTTTGAGCACTAATGAAAAGGTGTGCCTTAACTCCAGAAATCATACCAGAAGTACAAAACGTATTACAGAAGGACATTTCTAGGATTCATTTTTCTTTACTTTCATGGTCTCCAAACAGCACTCATAAAACAAATAAGCCAGCTAGCCTAAATATTTCTTCTCTGGAATGAATTCTTCATCCTAGAAACATAATCTACTTGTCTCTTTGAGGCACCTTATAGTTTGTCTAAACTGGATTGCACCCTTTTCCCTCCAAATGTACACAAATGCCAACCTACCATTCTCCTAGCATGGTTCAAGAATGTGCTTGTCCTGGAACAAGGTTTCTTTAATTGTCCCAAACACAGGAAAGTTTAAGGAAAAGTTAGTGAGGCCATTCCATTTGGCTAGGATGCTTGGGGTGTCTCAGGAGACTCTGAGTGCAAGAAAGGAGAGACTGGGCAAACTCAGGGGTCGTTTCGTAGAAAAAGAGCTAGGGGAACTCATTAGCATAACTCATTAGCATATGCCACACCCCATGACATCACCGGAAGTGTGTCATAAGGCCACACCCCCTGACATCACCAGAAGTGTGTCATAAGGCCACACACCCCGCCCCCAATGGTCCCGGCTGCCGCCGCCGGCCTTGCAGCTCCACTGCCGGAGCCCCATGAGGGGCCCGGCAGTGGACCTGCAAGACCGGCGGGAGTGCAAGGAAGCCCCGCAAAGGTCCTCCCTGGCCCCAGGCAGGCAGGGGTGGGGAGAGGCAGGGAGGAAGCAACTTACCTTCCCTCTTCTCCTGCCTCCTCCTGGCTAAATGAGGGCCGGAAGCGGGGCGGCCGGAAGCGGGGGGCGGGGCTTTATCATGTGCCCCGCCCCCATACCTCATCCGGGGGAACTGCGATCCCTCGCGATCCCCCCCCCGAAATGACCTCTGGGCAAACTAAATGCATTTGCAAGAGGAACCAACGGACTCGGGGGACATAACAGGGATAGATATGCACAGCTCCCCTATGTAAAAATAAAAATAAAAAGGCATAGCCACAGGGAGATATGATGGAACTGGAAAGATCTAGGCAAGACTTGGATCTTCTGAAAAGAGGAGTCAAAAGAGCTCACTTTTTCATTTGTAACGCATACTTTTACATCAACATACTTATGCACATTCATACATCCACAGTAATTTCAGTTTACAGAACTCTCTTATACATACAAAATTCTCACACAGCCTCTCAGTTGATCAATATGCAAAGCACTGCCCACTCCCTTTTCTACTGGATCCCTTCCCACCAACAACATACATCCCCATATGTGCCTAGTTATATGAGTTTTTTAGGGGCAGAAATGAGCTCCTTGAGTCTTAATAAACATTCCACAACACATAAACATCTTAGCCAGTATGAAATGCTCATTTCAATTAAATAAAGCCAGAGCTGTCAAAGCCAATGGACATACACCTTTCAACAACAACAACAACAACACCTTGCATTTATTCATTTGCTGATTATCTGACTTCTAAGCTAATTTTCTAAAACAATTGTCGTGCACATCACCATGTTCTGTGCTTTAATTTGATATCTCACTTATCTCTGTACAGTAAGTCCAGTAGCACCTTAAAGACCAACAACATTTTCCAGGGTATAAGCTTTCATGAGTCAAGGCATCAGATACCAAAAGGAATGAAGATCCATCAGCCCTTATATCCAGGACAGAAAGTGGGAAGGCAGCTACAAAGAGGGGCAGCAGGAGTTAGGGTGCAGAGATAAAGTGCAAAATGTAATCATCTTGTTTAATTTAATTTGTTTAGGAGTAGGGAAATGCAGAAAATTAGCATCTGTAATGAATTAGCTAGATTTGAGTCTAGTAGCACCTTAGAGACCAACAAAATTTGGGTGGTATAAGTTTTGAAAGTCAAAGCTCTCTCGTTGGTCTCTAAGATGCTACTGAACTCAAATCTGGCTTTTCTACTGCAGACCAACACAGCTACTCTCTGAAGCTGTAGTAAGATAAGAATCCTTGGTACAATAATGGTCAGTGCCTTTTAAAGATTGTTTAAAACTCACATTTATTTATTTATTTACTTCTGTGAATGCAGAAAAATATATGGCTAGTACCAAATATAGCTGTAAGGGTGGCACTTAACATAGTATTCTCTGTTGTTAGTTCTGAGGACCACCTGTGATATGTTAGAGCTTTTGTTAGCATGTAAGTGGAAGCACTGGAGATAATCACATGCCAAATGACCTCTTCTGTAATGAACTGGTCAAACATCCAGTAGCATCAGATTACATGAGTTGCACAATCATACCTGCACAAATCCAAGAACAGAGAATGATGGAGTGGTAAATGGGCAGAGGCAAGGAATTACTAGACCAATGAGCTGTAATAACACTCGGCCCACATCCTTGCACAGCTCTTTTTACAAAACAAAACAAATAATACAAAGCCCAGTAAATTTGGCACAGTTGCTCCTATTTTCAATGTAAGACATGCACAGGAAGACTTGCAGTAGCCAGTCTGGATACTGGACTACTAAAATAACATTAATTTCTACAGATGTAGCTCTCTGTCTATGTGACCAGGATCCAAACAGCCCCATTTACATGCATAAGCACTTCTAAGTGTGTATCAGGATTCTCTGTACTTCACTATCAGAACCTGCTCCTTCTAACATTCTGGAACATCTCCTTAAATGGCATAAAAGGTTGCCATGGGAACAGAATGAGAGTAAGGCTCATAAGTCCAGAACATAGATAAAGGGTCCTATTCCCATTACTGAAAGAAGTTCCATCTGTGTTCCTTGTATCCTATGTGTAAGTAATCTTCATCACTGAGTGCTTTGTGATATAAACCCTTTTTATCAACTTTGCAAGGAAGAAAGGTATATTTTCACTTGCACTGCAAGATGTCCAAAATATAAGCAAAACCTAAAATAATTCAAACCCATAGAAGATGTAAAGAATTAGAAAGGTCCTGTCATGGAAGAGAAGGGGGAAAGTCTGATGATGATTTGACCAACATCACACCACCAAGTGGACCAGAGATAACTCATCTCTACTCCTGCATTGCTAAAAGAAGAAGGTCCCTGGAAAAACCCCAAGTGTATCAGCTGACCCATCCATCCTTAATTATATGGAGGATTTTTTTCTTCTTCTGAATTCTCACTAAGGAGCAAAGATCTCTAATGGTTGATAGGCCTGTGAAGTAATTTTTGCCAGATGACCTGACAGACCTTCACGGTACTTTTTGTTACCTTCTTCACAGTGATTAATGGGTTACTGTGTTCTATGTATGCTGTCATAACTAGGGTTGCCAACTGCCGGGGGTGGGGGAGTGTCCTGTCACTTTAACAGAGGCTTTATGTAATGTTATTTACCAGATCATTTATTTCCATGCCATGAAAAGCTTTGACTGCCTGTTTCCAAATGTTAAGTCTCTATTATAGGATTGCTGACAGGCCTAGATATAACTGGTACTTACGAACTGAACAAGAACTAGCATATGCCAAACTACAATACCATCGAGGCCTCCTTATGAGATAACAGAGGCATTGCACTAATGGCCAGTCCTACAACTGGGACAGGTATTGGGGTATGTATAGAACTCTATTTGGATTTTTTTACATTCATTACTTATTTGTTTTCTTTATTATAAACACAGGACATTTGGATTATTTGCCCTATTTAATAGTTGTTTCTGTTTATTTCAATTGGAAAACACATTATCACCATTAAAATGTTTATTCTCTACCAGTTTGGGATGAAGTTGAAAGGGATAGTATTTTCACTCTTTGATGCCAGATTTCAAGTAGGTAGAAAAAGTATCCTCATGCACAACATATTTCATGCTGTAGTGTTTTTATCTCAACCAACTGATAGTGAATTATCAGAGAAGAAAGCATCTCCGTGTAAGAGAACATGGACATTTATATTCCTTCCTTTACTGGGATCTTCAGGTTGGCAATGGGGAAAAAAACTGCTTTAAACAAAAGTAGAGGACACCACAAAAGTGAATTTAACTACCCCCTTATCTCACTGTGCTTGATTGTTTTCATAATTTTTGTGCCAGCCCTACTAATTATTGGTATCAGAGCCTGACCAAGAGAAAAGTGCTTCAAACACTGGATTCAGGCATGGAAGGTGGCAGGGTTTGTCTTTAGGGTTGCCAGGTCCCCCCACCACATGGGGGGATCCCCCAATTTCCAGTGCTCCTCCCTGGCACCATCCAGGTGGCCAGCGGGGAAAAATAACCACCCTCACCTGAAAGTGATATAGGCATGTCAGTGACATCAGTACGTCAGTGTCATCTGAGGGGCGATGCTCTGGTTTGGGGCAAAACTATGGTAGAATTAGCTTCAAACGATAGAGTTTTGCCCAAAAACCAGAGCATCACCTCTCAACATCACTGATGTGCCTACATCATTTCCAGGTGACGTAGGTACAGCATGCTTCTTCCCTCTCCTCTCCCAGAGTGTCCCAGTAAGTCCCCCACCAGCTTGTCCTTTGGACCTAGCAACTGTATTTTGTCTAACTTTGCCCCTATACTCCAGTTTAGCTTCAAAGTATACACACACACTCTATCTTTACATGTCACTGGAAGACTAACAATCTCTTCACCCTACCAATAGCAGTTTCCAAGGGGTGTTGAATGGGTGGAAAAGTGTGCTTTTCATGTGAGATTAAAGATCCTGACTCAGTGCTTCTCTGCAGATATTAAGAGAAAATATGAGCCATCTTTGTTACTGATCACATTGTGTATGGTTTTGGTCTGTTTCTGTGAATATAACAGCTCACAGAAAACAGGATCATAATGGTATAGAATAAGAAAGAACTAAACCCTGAGACAATACAATTATTGGTGGAAAGTGAAAACCCTGTACTTAGAAACATTAATTACCATGATCCTGTTCAAGGTGAATAACAATGTCTTGTCCCTATCAGACACATATTTGTCTCATTCATCATGAAGAAGAAGAAGAGTTGGTTTTTATACCCTGCTTTTCTCTACAGTAAGAAGTCTCAAGGCGGCTTACAATTGCCTTTCCCTTCCTCTCCCCACAACAGACACCTTGTGAGGTAGGTGGGGCTGAAAGAGTTCTGAGAGAAACTGTGACTAGCCCAAGGTCACCCAGCAGGCTTCTTGTGGAGTGGGGAATCAAACCCAGTTCTCCAGATTAGAGTGTGCTGCTCTTAACTTCTACACCACCCTGGCTCTCTGAAATTGAAACAGGCAGCAGAGAATACATAAAGAATTAACAAATGTCTTTCATTATTTCTGAATGCAGTTAAATTTTCTGTTCACTTTAGTTAGCATATATCTACCAATCATGGGTGGCTCCACTATATGGATCAAAACATGTTCAAGGGCACCACCCAGGACTAAGGTAGCATATTTTGCAAATCTAGAGAGACTTCCAGGTATGCAGAAAAATGCAATACCCTTTTTAAAAAAGGGGGAACCTAAATGTGCAACTGATGCCTGAACAAGAGCAGACATTATAAATTTTAAAAACAAGACTGATGTCCAAGACCTTGCAAGATGACCTCATATGTTCTGCCAGTATTTGGAGTTTCCTAGACAACCACAATGACATTGCCAAGGCTTGTGTACTGTTTTCACTAAATTGGCTAAAAGGCTTAGAGCCCTTCCAAAACATCAGACAAAACAATATCCACATAATGTTTTAGAAGGGGCCCCAATCCCTTCAGCAAATTCCACATGAAACAGCATGGTGTTGCATGATGTTGCTCAGAGAACACAAAATGGCATGAGGGGGCTCATGAAATTGTTTCACAGTATCTCTCCTGTACACTGGCTTTCATGAACAACTTTTGATAGCATTGCTTAGGGTTCCTTTCTCACTTAAAATTTACTTTGAAATTTGATGAAAAGCCTACTGCCCTTCCCAAAGGCATTGGCTATATCATGAATTGAGAAAACTTATAAAGGGCAGTGTTTCTTCCTAGACTCATCTTAGTCCTCTTAGTGTTTTCCCCTTGGTAATTGATTTCTAAATATAAGCAGGGTGTAGCAAATGTTGTGTCTCAACATTATTTCAGTGAGATGATATCAGGTCTAGTATGGCTATTTCATTTACCCTCAAATATATTTAACTAGCCTGCTTCCCGTGTTTCACTACAGTATTTAAGTTCTATAAATCCAGTTACAATACTGATTATGTGAAATTTGAAATTTGACATTTGTTGTAGGAATTCTAATGGAGAAGACTGTAGTGTAAGAAATGAAGTGAGACATACGTACTTCCTTTTTTCTCTACTGAAGGACCTCTCTCTAGACCACATTGGTGGTTCTGCCCTCAGGTGCTGGGATCACCAGGCTGCTTGATGAGCTCACTCTGGAGCAGGCAACATAGAACTGTCCATTTAAGAAGCTGTCATCTGTTAAGTCAACTCCTGCTACCTTCCACGAAAGTGATGGCCTCTCTACTTGTGTTCCTGGATTGTTTTGCTCCTATGGAGACTGTGTTGTTCTGAGCACCTCAGGGTGATCTTGCTGGTACTTGGCCTGTGCAGCTCAGTGCACTACAGGAGTACTATGGGCAAATGTCTTTGCCACATTCCTAAGTTGCCTCCTACTTGTATCGTTGGTGTATCTGGCTCGACATTTGACAGGAGCTTTCTTGGGGGCAGTGAGAGGTGTGAGGGGGAGTTGGTGTGAGGGAGTGGTGATGTGGTGGACATTTCTTCAGGTTCATGAGGGAGGCACGCATCGAAATGGCTCCTAGAAATGTCCTTTACTATCTCCTCATGAACATTCATATCCTGGCCCTGCTTCTACACCTGACAGACATTGGCCTGTCTGATGTTGGGGGGATTGTATTTAAAGGCATCGGGGAGGTTGGGCCAGCAGCAGTGCTAAAGCAATCCTGCTGAGCAAACCTCCCCGGTGGCTGTAAGCATCCCACCTCCTCTCCTACACCTGACAGGCAGCTGCTTGTCCAGTGTAGGACAGGGAGGGGGAGGAGTATTAGAAGCCACTGTGGAGGCAGAGCTGGCAGGATCAGTAAGGCATTAGTGCTGGGGCAGGCTACCTCGTGGCTTTAAGCACCCTGCAACCACTGCTGCACCTGACAGACAACTGCCTGTTAGGTATAGGAGGTGGGGGGAGTGCACTGGAAGCCATCCCACCTCCTCTCCTACACCTGACAGGCAGCTGCCTGTCCAGTGTAGGAGGGGGAGGAGTATTAGAAGCCACAGTGGAGGTGGGACTGCACCTGACAGAAAATCGCCTGTTAGGTGCAGGAGGTGGGGTGTGTGTTGGAAGCCATCAGAGAGGCTGGGCCAGCAGCTTCGCTTCATATCACAGGTGGTTCTTGGCCACTCCTGATTTCCTCAACTGTCATTAGCTCTCTACAGTCCCCTGTAACTGTTGGGGTTTTTTTTTACCTCAGAACACTGAGCTCTGCAGCTGACCAATCATAGAGTGGGAGGGAGCAGAGATGCAGCTGCCTGGCAGCTGCATAGGAATCAATGGGGGAAACACATTTTCCCCCTTCTGACCCATTTTGGGGTCGAATTCCTAAAAATCCCTTCTTAGCGAGCACCTAAACCATGGTAGGAGCGCTCTCCCTGAATTTGGTGTCTCTAGGTCCAGCAGTTTGGCCTGGCCATTGATTTTATGGTGAGGGGACTTTTATATATATAGATGTTTAAAATGAGATAGGAAAATTTCTTGGGAATTTCTTTTTTTGATCAGATAGTTTAAATCTTGTAATTTATTTTGTTGCCTTATTTCATTAATTACTTTCCAAAATGTCTGCTTTGCTACAGTTTTGGCATTTGGTACAATTGCTGGGAAAGATTGAAGGTCAAAGAAGAAGGGGACAGCAAAGGATGAGGTGGTTAGACAGTGTTATTGATGCAACGAACATGAAATTAAGCAAACTTTAAAGCACGACAGAAGACAAGAGGGCCTGGCATGATGTGGTCCATGGGGTCATGAAGAGTCGGACTCGACTGTGCAACTGAACAAGAAGAAGAAGGCCTAAAGATAACACACATCAGTCACCAAAGTGAGTACTTTGGAAATTACCTTGCTGATTAGCTGGATTTTCTGATAATATATGGTGTTAATCCTTAAATTTTGAATATGACATAAGGTATACAAATGTTTTGTCTGACTCTATAGCAACAAATCTTGGCTTAAGGAGGACATGCACACTGATCTCTGTGAGTGAAGGAAGAGCTAATTGGGAGATAGATTCAGTGTGATTATCAGCTTGTTTATGATAAGGGAGTACTCTTTCGAATGGCACTGTAAATTCATCCCTGATTGTGGTGCTAAAGCAGAGCTCATTTTCTCCCTCCTGCTTAGTTGTGAGGGGCTGACTGCTATTTCTCAAGCAGACAACAGTGTAATGCTATGATAGGCTTAAGTCTCAAAGAACTGAATCAGTTGTATCACCTTTTCTTATGGCAGGAAGCATGGGTTTCAAATGTTTATTGCTACAGGAACCAACGTTAGCAATTCTCCCACTATCATTAGGAACATTACACTGACCCAATTAATATGAAAGGCTTCTATGCTGCTGGAATGGTCCAGACTACAGAAACAGGCATTTGTACAACCTGTTCATGATTATGGGCCATAAGGACACAAAGATGGCATAGACATTTGTGGACTATCTGAATTCTTAGCCAGAAAAGGGGGGGGGAGAAAAAGAATGACGTTAGCTGACTGTCGTGGGTCATGTTTTTTAATCCAGAGTATTGGACATGTAACACAGCAACAAGAGCTGATCATTTTGTTTAATCACCTTTTGGATCTTTGCCAGATGGTCTCTATTGAGAGCGCTGCAAACAGAGAGAGATGAACTGCGTCTAACATGCCACTAGAGCTTTCCCGTAAATGTCTGAGAACTGAATCCAACAAGAATTTAGTCTCAGAGCAGAAAGGGATACATTTAAAAACTATGTGCATTAACTATACTTTTCCCCATAGAATCCTCACTTGGCATGAATAATTTACCCACTCTTATGCTAATGGGATCATGAAAGTATCCCTCTGTCTTTAGTGCAGCTATTCTCAGCTTTCAGTAATTACCCCACCCAGTGAAAATAACATGGCTTCTGCATTTGAACGGCCTACTACTACCTGACAATTAGAAAGATCATGGCTGACAGTGGAATGGTCCAAAAAATGGACAGAGCCCAAGTAGCCTGAGGGAAGGTTTTGGGGAAAAGAAGTCCCATTGTTAACATTTCTTTAGTTGCCTAGGATCAACACAATACAGAAAGAAATAGCTTCTCTCTCTTTTTAAATGAGCATTTTAATTTATTGACAATGCACTATTCGTGACAAAATTCTCATTATTAGAGCCAAAACTTGTAATTTATCAAATCTGCATAGTCTTGTTAAATATGGGAAAGAAATGCAAATGCAAACTTTGTGGTTCTTAGAATGCACTCAAATGATGTTTGAGGGTATTTTTTTAAGTTAGAAATTTACTCTATTATAAAGACCTAGTCTTTGACCTCTGTCCGCAATACTACATGCTAGGTAGTTCACTGTGTAAAAAATATCAGGCTGAAACATCTGGGAAAGAAAGCTATGAAACAGCAGGGAATGTGGCTGGTTTATTGTTTATCTTTTGTTTATGAGGCAGTATTCAAGTTTAATTACTACTCTAAATTAAACCCTAACAGGCATCAGGAGACATCCCTTCACTCAAGGTAATTTTTTAAAAAATCCAGGGACTCTAACACTAATTCTAACTTGTAACATTTCTCAATAATTTAACATATATGAGAAGATATCAGACTCTAGCAACTAAGAAAAGTGTTTTTAAACAGATGCATGTCAAGTCTGAGAATACTGAATTATGGAACCCTTCATATTCTAACTGGAATATACTAGTGTAATTAGACAACTGCAAAAGTGTCAAGCAGTATTGGGCACAAGGGGCAGATTAAACATGTTGGAAGATGGCCCTTGTATTCAGAAACAAAAATGCCAATGATAACGTCAAAGATCTTACTAATTGCCCTCTCTTCACTAATATTGTTCAGTTATTTCCTTTGAAAAGCCATCTAGAAAAGCCAGGGGGGAAAGAAAGTTCTTTGTGTTCTTTACCCTAACAGTAAGCGACCAGTTTGGATGAAGTTTGCTGCAGGAAAAATACAAAGTTAAAAGCAACTTGCAAAAGATTATTCCAGATGGCATCTGTCATATCGTATTTAGAGGCGTGGGGGTTGGTTGTTTTAAAAGGAAAACTCCCGTCTCTGTGAAAACATTCCATTGACAAAGGCTGTATCCGAAATACGAACACAACATATTTAGAACAGATAGTAAATATCTTTTTTTAAAAAAATCCTCAGTTTTTTGGGAGAGTAGGTAGAAACTTAAGGGAGTAAGATGTTAAGTTTTAAAATGTATTATAATATTTTAAGAGCTCACTCACCGCTAAGCTTTAAATTCAATAAAAGATGGGAATCTGCAGTTTTCATCAGTATAATGACTAAAAAACTGTACAATAAATAAAAGATGTATTATGAAATTCTAGCCACATAGACTATTTAATAGGGACAAACATAGTAACAAAAATAATTTTTAAAAACCCCTAACCCAATATTTACTTATTTATGTATGAGGGAATGGGAAAAGTAAGATTGGTGGATAATAAATTGTTAATGTCTTCATCTCAGTTGGGTCTGGCAGTTTTATGGTTAATATGCATGCAGTGTGTGTAGTGTGAGCTCAGCAGTTACTGGGCCAACTGTCTCAGTATTTCTGGGAATTCTGCCTATTCATAGTACAGGGATTGTTCAATTGCTGCAAAATGTACAAAATGAATTTTACAAAAATGAATTGCAAGGAAAGCCCCATTACAATGATTTTACAGCATAGATGTCAACATCAATTTTTCTTTCATGCATAACTAATGATTAAAACAGCATATTCCATTTGCCTAAGACAATGTATTTCATATTGGCACATCAAAATATTGA
>NW_015174863.1:253757-256631 GCF_001447785.1 Gekko japonicus | reverse complement strand
AGTTCAAACTAGAAAAAAATAAAACATGCTTGGCAAGAAATACTTAAACTAAAGCTTCATCAATACTCTACAATTTGTCAACTTCTCAATTACAACAATAGGAAAGAAATGTAAAAAAAATTCAGATTTAAATATGAGAGGTTTATCTTGCTATCAGTATGCAAATAACTCCTATCCACCATACTAACAGAGATTATTTGTGGACATCAAAATAAGGATAGGTGCTAAAAATGTGATAGGAGGGTATAAATTAATAAAATCACTGTGTTTTGCTTTGCTGAAAACAATGTACTCACCCTGATGCGGAAGGGCAGTCTGCAAGCACAACTAGTTTCTGAATATGGTTCCCTGCTCAAAATACCTGTGCTAAAAAAATACTGTGCGCATCCAGAGAGCTAGGAACAGAGTAGTAATTGCTGGCTCAGTTCCACAGAGGCATCACCTAACCAAGAGGAAGCAATACCAGCTTTGAAGCACTGAACATCTATTAGAAAGGAAAGTACTGTATTCTACACCTCCCTTCCTCTACACAACAAGTGATCAACACAGTTAAAACTGAGTATGATGACTGCCTGACATGAAAATATGTAGTATGACTATAAGAACTCCCTAAACTCTAAAATATTAGTAATCCACTTTATAGTAGTAAAAATATTAGACAGTACAGAAGGCCAGAACATTTGGGTCATCCTTCTATACATTCACCTGTAATCAACACATTTACCATTTTCTTTCAAGAAAGTTGTATTTGGTAGAAAATTTGATGCCTTGAAATGCATGGTGGAAAATACATGCAGTACAATCTACATTGTGATATTTGGTATTTAATAAACTCGTTGTGTTAGATCTAACGAAGACACTAGCTTGTGCAAATCTTTCCTGCTTCCATCTTTTCCTCAGCATCCCCTGAGACCTCAAAAAAACCCACCCTGTAATTTTGGGGTTCCAGTGGACAAAATACCTTGCAGTTCAGGGGACTGCTGTATGGAGGGAAACATAGCAAAAACATCCCCATGTTGTTCTTGCATGTAGTGTCTTGTACTAATGGAAGCACCAACGGCGGAAGAAGAAGAGATCAATTCAGCCAGTTTTTCCACCATGCTACTCCCTGTGGAACCTACAATCTCTAGAATCAGCTGTTCAGAGGCCACAGAACAACTAGGGAAAGTGAAATATTGTGTCTGTGTACAACCTAACAGTCATGTTTCATTGAATCCAACTCAATATAAAATTGGTCCCTACATATGATTTTTCCCCCTTGCATGAACTCAATTGATTTGGAAAATGTGTGCTTTTTATATGCTTTTAATATAGCGGCTAATGTGGTGCAGTGGTTTGAGTGGTGGATTAGGATCTGGGAGGTTCAAATCCCCACTCTGCCATGAAAACATTCTGGGTGACCTTTAGCCAGTCATTCATATTCAGCTTTACCTACCTCACAGGGTTGTTGTGAGGACAAAGAGGAGAGGAGAACAATGGGTGCCCATTGGGATCCCCATGAAGTATATAATTTCCCCCCCCCAAATCTTCTGTTAATACTGTTGGTGTGACCACAGGTGTGTGTGGGGTTTTTTTTCCTTCGAGATATCTGTCATGCCATTACAACCAGTAAATTCACACAACCTAACTTTTCCATATAACCACAACCTAATTTTTTATATATCAACTCAAAGATGTAGCATAGGATAAGCATGGGTGATTTCAGTCAATATCTGTGTTGACTTTGCCCAGGAGGAGATAATTAATCTTTACCTCAGAAAAACACTTTGGACAACTCAGTAGGACTAAACATCAGGCTATCAAAAACAATGTTGAAAAGACTGTTTTAAATATTCACTGATACAAATAAAGTCATGTCCCTTCCATATAAATGGTTAGTATCATTAATATACATAGCTTTATATTCAGTCTTAGAATATGGCCCAGTGCCTGTTAATTTAAACTTTAGAATGATTACAGAACAAGTATTCCATTGTTTTAAGATTCATGCACTCAGCCTCATACAAAGATACAAGGGACATTTTCATGTATGTGGAAATTATGATAGTGGGAGAGTGTCAGAGGTCTCAGCAGGAGAATGGGAAACATCCCTTGCAGATTCCCTGTCAGCTGGGGTTCGCCAGCACCTGCTCAGCAAATGGTGAGAAATTTTGAGGAAGAATGAAATTTTGAAGGAGAATGAAGAATGAAGTTTGGGAAGGATGTGACAATACTTCTGGATGATGCTGTAGAAATCTCTCCAAATCTTTATGGTAAAGACCATTCAAGTTTTTATCCCACTCCTTTCCCTGCCAAGCAGGGCTCAGGGTGGCTTCCAATAATTCAACAACCAATAAAAACAGCATCACTATTTGAAGTCATGGGATACAATCTGAAAAACGACAGAATGATCTTGGTCTGAATCCAGGGGTCTTGTTGTAGAAAAAGAGCTGCCGGAGCTCATTAGCATAACTCATTAGCATAACTTATTTGCATATGCCACGCCCCCTGACATCACCGGAAGTGACAGAAGGCCACACCCCCTGACATCACCGGAAGTGTGTCAGAAGGCCCGGCTACTTACCCTCCTGCTTCATCCTCATTCCCAAACGGAATGAGGATCGAAGCAGAGGGCGGGGTAAAGAAGGGGCGGGGCTTCACCACGTGACCGCCCCACCCCCTAGAGGTTCTCTTCCGGAGCTCCATACCTGAGAGCTCCCCCCCGACTAGAGCCCTGAAGATAAATGAAATGAAGGGATCACTGCAAAAGCATCTTTATATGTTTGTGCATACCAACAGTATTACAGGGATCAGATGTGGAAGAAAAATCATACAGTCAAAATGGAAGCCGATGAAAATCATGCAAAACAATGCCAACGGGGGGGGGGGGACCAA
>NW_015174863.1:249588-253528 GCF_001447785.1 Gekko japonicus | reverse complement strand
ATAGAGTGCCTGAAGAACTATGGACGGAGGTTCGTGACATTGTACAGGAGGCAGCAATCACCACCATCCCAAAGAAAAAGAAATGCAAGAAAGCAAAGTGGCTTTCTGATGAGGCTTTACAAATAGCAGAGGAAAGAAGGAAAGCGAAAGGCAAAGGCGAAAAGGAAAGATTTACCCAACTGAATGCAGATTTCCAGAGAACAGCAAGGAGAGATAAGGAGGCTTTCCTGAATGAACAGTGCAAAGTAATAGAGGAAAACAATAGAATGGGAAGGACTAGAGATCTCTTCAAGAAAACTGGAGAAATCAAGGGAGCATTCCACGCAAAGCTGTCCATGATAAAGGACAAAAACGGTAGGGACATAACAGAAGCAAAAGAGATTTGGAAAAGATGGCAAGAATACACAGACGAACTCTGCAAGAAGGACCTCAATGTCCTTGACAACCACAGTGGTGTGATCAGTGACCTTGAACCAGACATCCTGGAGTGCAAAGTCAAATGGGCCTTAGAAAGCATTACTAACAACAAAGCAAGTGGAGGTGATGGTATCCCAGCTGAGCTATTCAGAGTTTTAAAAGGTGATTCTGTTAAAGTGCTGCACTCAATATGCCAGCAAATTCAGAAAAACGCAACAGTGGCCACAGGACTGGAAAAGGTCAGTTTACATTCCAATCCCAAAGAAGGGCAATGCCAAGGAATGTTCAAAGTATCGCACAATTACACTCATTTCACACACTAGCAAGGTCATGCTCAAGATCCTACAAGCTAGGCTTCAGCAGTATGTGGATAGAGAACTGCCAGAAGTACATGCTGGGTTTCAAAGAGGTAGAGGAACTAGAGATCAAATTGCCAACATTCACTGGATTATGGAGAAAGCAAGAGAGTACCAGAAAAACATCTACTTCTGCTTCATTGACTACGCTAAAGCCTTTGATTGTGTGAATCACAGCAAACTATGGCAAGTCCTTAAAGAGATGGGCGTACCAGACCACCTCACATGTTTCTTGAGAAACCTGTATAAGGGTGAAGAAGCAACAGTTAGAACTGGATACAGAACAACTGATTGGTTTAGCACAGGAAAAGGAGTATGACAAAGATGTATATTGTCACCTTGCTTATTTAATTTATATGCAGAGTATATAATGTGAAATGCTGGCCTGGATGAATCACAAACCGGAATTAAGATTGCCAGGAAAAACATCAACAACCTCAGATATGCAGACGATATCACTCTAATGGCAGAAAGTGAAGAGGACCTAAAGAGCCTCTTGCTAAGGATGAAAGAGGAGAGCACAAAAGTTGGCTTGAAACTCAACATCAAAAAAACTAAGATCATGGCATCCAACCCCATTGCTCCTTTGCAAATAGAAGGGGAAGTCATGGAAGCAGGGACAGACTTCACGTTTCTGGGATCCAAGATCACTGCAGACATCTGTTCCTTGGGAGGAAAGCGATGGCAAACCTAGACAGCCTAATAAATAGTAGAGACATCACCCTGTCAACAAAAGTCCGAATGGTCAAAGCAATGGTATTCCCAGTAGTAATGTACGGCTGCAAGAGTTGGACCATAAGGAAGGCTGAGTGCCGAAGAAGAGATTCTTTTGAACTATGGTGCTGGAGAGGACTCTTGAGAGTCCCTTGGACAGCAAAGAGGTCAAATCAGTCAATCCTAATAGAAATCAACCCTGACTGTTCCCTGGAAGGCCAGATACTGAAGCTGAAGCTCAAATACTTTGGCCACCAAATGAGAAGGGAGCACTCACAGAAGACCCTGATGCTGAGAAGATTGAAGGTAAAAGAAGAAGGGGGCAACAAAGGATGAGATGGCTAGACAGTGTTATCGATGCAATGAACATGAAATTAAGCAAATTCCAGAGCACGACAGAAGACAGGAGGGCCTGGTGTGCTGTGGTCCCCAGGGTTGCGAAGAGTTGGACTTGACTGTGCGACTGAACAACAACAAAATTTGAAGTCATCCTAACAGTTAAGACTTATGACTCAATCAATCATATCATATCAGATGGCCTTCAGAGGTGATTAACTAAGGGGGGCAGCCAGCATAGCGAGATGTGCGGACCAACAATGGGGAGGCCAGGTGATCTTTCTAGCTGCCACTGTCCTCAACCATATACCCAGTGAAACATCTCAGCCTTGCAAGTCCTGAGGAACTGAGCTAAGGGCCACAGGGCTTGAGCCTCACTAGACAGAGAGTTCCACCAGGCTGGGGCCAGAGCCGAAAATGACAGCCAGACCATTCTGGTGCCAGGGTCTACCAGTAAGTTGTTGCTAATGAGTATAATGCTCTCTGAGGGGCGTATAGGGAGAGACGGCCCCATAGATACGATGATCTCAGACCATTTCAGGCTTTGAAGGTAAGTACCAGAACCTTCAACCTGATTCTGCACTCAGACTGTACCCAGTGCAGCTGGTAGAGCACAGGTTGTATACAGCTCTCGGTGTGTGTGGGGGGGTCCCAGTAAGGATCCGTGCTCCTGCATTCTGGACCAGTTGAAGTTTCCAGAGCAAGTTCAAGGGTAGCCCTGCTTAAAGGGAGTTACAGTAGTCTAGTGGTAACTGTTGCATAGATCACTGTGGCTAGGTCAGCATGAGACAGGTAAGGGATCAATTGCTGGGCTTGGTGTAGGTGGAAAAATGCCATCCTGGCCGTATTTGTAACCTGAGCCTCCAATGAAAGGGAGGCATCAAGGATCTCAACCAAACTCCTGACAGAGGGAGCTGGTACTAGCTGTACTCCATCAAGAGTGGGGAGGTGAATTCCTCGACCCGGGGGGCCCTGCCCTAGCCACAGGATCTCCATCTTTTATGGGTTCTGTTTCAGTCGGCTCGGTTTTAACCATCCCACCACAGCCTCCAGACAACTAACCAGATCTCCTGATCAGCCATCCATTAACAGATACAGCTGGGTGTCATCTGCATATTGATGACATCCTAGCCCCAAACTCCTAAATGGGCAAGAGAGCACATATAGATGTTAAACAACATTGGGGAGAGGACTGATCCCTGAGGGACCCCGCACACCAGTGGGTGTCATGGTGAGACCCTTCCCCCTAACACCACCCTCTGTCCCCGCCATTGGAGGACTGAGCACAGCCATTGGAGGACTGTCCCATGTAATCCCATGGCGGTGAGGTAGTGGGTCAACAAGTCATGGTGGACCATGTCAAATGCTGCTGACAGATCTAACAGCAGCAGCAGCGCACGCCTGCTCTGATCCAGCTGCCTGCGAAGATCATCTGTATGGGCGACCAAGCACTGTTTCTGTCCAATGGTCAGGTTGGAGGAAGAGGAGGAAGAAGAGGAAGAGGAGGAAGAAGAGGAAGAAGAGGAAGAAGAGGAAGAAGAGGAAGAAGAGGAAGAAGAGGAAGAAGGAGATTGGATTTATACCCCACCCTTCACTACCTGAAGGAGTCTCAGAGCAGTTTACAAACTCCTTTCCCTTCCCCTTCCCACAACAGACACCCTGTGAGGTACGTGGGGCTGAAAAAGCTCTTTCAAGAACTGCCCTCCGCCCTGATGGTCCAGCCGATGGGTGACCTATGGGTGTAAGCCAATCTGACCGGGACAAGCGGAGGAGTTCAAGAGGGATAGCAATGGAAGAGAGCGAGGTCAGAAGTGACCAACAATGAATGTGAGTGATAAACGGACTGTTTTTGTTAAGCAAAGCCCCCCCCCCCCCGTGGAGAAAGTGGAGTGCAGGGAGGGATGCCTCCTGAGCAATTGAATAGATCAAAGAAGCGAAGGGTGGAGAAGGGGGGAGAAACAGTGGTACATTTTGAGAGTCTTACTTGAACTTGGATAGAGAAACGGCGAGTCTTTCGAGCTCTGAAACAGAGGTGTTGAATTGTAAACAAAGAGAGAACATGGCGGTTTCATGAGGGAAAATAAAACCGAGAGGTAGCCGAAGTCAAAGATCGGAAG
>NW_015174863.1:229722-249211 GCF_001447785.1 Gekko japonicus | reverse complement strand
CCATTTGAAATCCGTCAAAAGAGGAAAAGCTATAAAGAATTAATTTCATTCCTCCAGACAAACAGAATACAATATCGCTGGGCGATCCCTGAGTGTGTCATCTTTAAAATTAATGATAAAAGAGAGAAGATTGACTCCATCTTTAAAGCAAAGGCATTTTTGAGACGACAGCTGGGGCCAGAAGCAGAACTCAAAGATGAAGAAACAAAATCGAGTGACTCTGCTACCTCTGGAACAGGGGGAGGACTCTGGGGAGGAAGCGGGTGCGGGAGCAAGCAAAACAGTGTATGATTTCAGAGAAAGAAGACAGAAGTAAGGGCAGAAGGACTCTGAAAATAGCCCTATGAAAATAAGAAGATGCTCAAGAAGTGTTCTCAAAATATTAAAAATATTAACATTGAAGCAGTAGTTAAAAATAACTCACAAGTATATTGTTATACTAACACGTATTGACTAACATGTAGATTAGCACGGAAATTATCTCCTACTCTTGGGTTTTTCGTTAGTGCGGGTATCTTTTCTTTATCCCTAGTTGTAGTCCCCCTTCCTGTATTTTCTGTTGTAGTTATGTAGTCTATTAAAAAACCAATAAAAATACCCTCTTGGGGGTTAAAAAAAAAAGAACTGCCCTTTCAAGGACAGCTCTTGTCAGAACCATGGCTTGCCCAAGATCATCCAGCAGGTGCAAGTGGAGGAGTGGGGAATCAAACCTGGTTCTCCCAGATTAGAGTCCGCACACTTAACCATTACACCAAACTGGAAGCTGGACTGGAATGAGTCCAAGGTCAATGTGTCCTCCAAGAAGGCCTGCAGCTGTTCTGCCACTGCCCATTCAACTGCCTTTCCCAGGAACAGTATGTTCAAAACTGGGCAGTAGTTAGGAGGAGAGGAGGAAAAGATGAGAGGAGGAGATTGGATTCATACCCCACCCTTCACTGAACCCAATGACAGCCCAGGGGCCTCTAGTTCACTCACTGTATCAACACTGGCGGGGAGGTTGCGGCAAAGCAAGAAGACTTTCTCCACCAAAAAAGTTTGCAAAAGCCTCAGAGCTAACATTCAAATTGCTAGAATTTTGAGAGTCCCTCAGTCGACAGGGATGTGAGGGATCTAATCTCCCTAAACAATTGTGCTGGGCAAGAGCTTGTGGATATGATGGAGGCCACATAGTAAGATTTCCTTGTGGCTGAGTCTGATCAAGTCATTATGACATACATAAAATGTTTTATTCTGGTTTGACATTTGCTGGACAAATTTTCTGGGATGGCCGTCCTCCTAGTAAGGCAGGTCTGTCTTGTTCATACAGTTACCTTTTCTCTGTCTGCTCTTGATACTAGCCCTGGATATCTGCTTCAATACTCTCCATTATCCTGGGCCTCCTTAAGTGAGATTAATCCAGCTATATTTGCTGGTAACTAGACCTGACAATTAACTAGAGGGATTTTCATTCCTATTCACAAAAACCTAGTTGGCCATGGTAGTGTGTAGCCCAGCTAATGAAATTAGTAGTATTCATCAAGATGCACTAGCTGTGTCAGCCTGTATTGTGGGTTTTCCTTGTATCAGGGCAAATATAACAAACTTGAGTGAAGCCCTAAATGCTTTGCTTGCAGAACCCAAGCAGAACAACTAATCATATTTGCATGGATGTTGAAAAGAGAGATTGGTTAAGTATTTTAAATTCCAAATGTTTCCTGAGATTAGATATAAAACTAATAAGCAATCCAATAGACCATTTATAATACTCTAGTATCATTAAGACTTGCTGGTTTTGTATAAACCACATGGTTTTAAAAATTAAAAAATACCAATCTGATATTTTTTCACATATAATCCTACACATGCACAATCTGAAACGTATGTGAGAAACATATTCATCAACATGACATAGAACATAAATTGCTAACACTTTAAAGTGATGGTTTTTCAATGGCACTTTTTTCTTTATTTTATATACAAGGAAAATGTAGTATCCCAGAACAGTTACAGATTCTTTCTCGATGATTCTCAAATGGCTCCACGATAAAACTCCACATACCTTTTAATGTGCTGATTAGGGTTTTACACATATACTGTCTGACAAAGCCCAAGAGTCCTCTCTCTCTCCTCCCCTTCTCTCAGCCCCTTTCCTGCTATCTCTCTTGCCATAACTCAACTAACCCAACAGAACCAGTCAGTTTTAAATTTCAGTTGGGACCTCAGTGACCTGTTAATGAATCTACAGAGAAGAGGAAAAACTCACAGTGTTGAGTTATGCCTGGTGTTGCTAGCTGACTTGGAGTCAGAAATGCTTGAAGCGTTAACGTAATTGCAAGAATGTGAAAAATGAAGCGTTGGGCTCCTGAGCAAAGTGAAAGGTCAAAGCAAGCCTTACACAAAACAAGTCTCTGGAAGATGGCCTCATTAGACCATTAAATCGGCTTCTCCCTTTTTTTCTTCCTTTGTAAAATGTTTTAGTTTTTCATTTCTATTAACAGGTTTAGTTAACACTCTTTGTTTTTAAAATAAAATAAAAACAACAATAAAGAAAGACAAGTATATTTTCTTTTGGTCTTCACTAACAATAATATTATCTGACACAAATTTGTCTCAGTGACTCTGAACCACAATTAAGGAAGTAATTGCTTTAGAGCATATTAATACCTATGTTAGAGTAGTACAATGTTTAGTACAGTTTAGTTTTCTCTTGTACATCCAAGATGACATGCTAAAAACAACACTGAGCCCAGCTAATATAATTAGGATTATCTTTCACTGAACATTGCCCAAGGGGATTTAACTCTTCTAGTGCCAGAAACTACAAGAATCAAAATCCACTTTTTTCATTGGTAGCATGCTCTGGATCAAGGCTGGTGGTAAATTTGCCTGCTTTAGAAATTTGGGCAGTAGTCCTTGTTGCATTTTACTCCCAAACTGATTACCAAATACACTCCAGGCAAAACATGGGGAGATTTGCCCCCTCTATATTTTTTCTACTTCATTTCCCAATAACCCACCAATGGATGAATGCCGATTCATCAAATATAACTATTACTGACCCCTTCTCCATAAACTATGTTATGGAATATTTGTTATCCTTCCAAGCTCCTGTATGGAGACCTGGATGTAGAAGTAAAAGAAAAAAAAATACAATCAGTGTTAACCAAGGGGAGGAGAGAATTCGAGCTAGAAATGGGTCCATCTATGTATGTTGTGCATGTGAGATTTGGGGAGCAGCAGATTTAGATATTGTTTTTTGTTGTTGGTCATTTTCAGGCACAAATGTGGAAGTATGAAGAAAATGGTCAAAGCTGCATGTATCAAGTTCTGGGTGTAGTGTAGTGGGTGTAGTTAGATGCAGCTCTCTGACATGTAGCGCTAGTAAATCACACAGGTGTTATACAAATCACATATCATATAGGAAAAGGGACATTAATGCAGGAATGAGGGAAATAGATTGAGAAACAATGTTTAGGACAACTTGCACTTTCTCATTAGAGGTGTACTAATGGAGTTTTATGTATGCAGCCATAACATAGTTTATGGAGAAGGGGTCAGTAATATTTATATTTGATGCAGCCATCCCAGGGAAACTTTGTCTAAGTAGCGGAATGCTAGAGGGACTAGCAGCTATGGAAAACTTTATGTTATGGAACCAGATGGTGGTCTGAAAGAAGCACAGTGCTGATCTAATAGCACAATATATCTACAGGGGTAAGAACAGAGGCCTTCCCTTTCATGATAAGCAGCTGAGCAGGATAGGTGAGGGGAGCAGCGAAGCAAGCAGAATGTATCCAAAGACCTTGCAATCCAAAAAGAAGCATCTTCATACTCCTCTCCAAATCAAACCCCCATGATGGGAGCAAGCTGGCAAGAGTTTGAGAATGAGAAGTGGTTTGGAAGTATAAACCAGAACAAATGATTTCCCCAGATCCATGTCTTTCTCTGAAAGGGCTTCAGTTGAATTGATGTAGTTATTTTTTCTGTAGCTGTTGGGAAATATTGCCACCTTTAAAGGAAAGGCAATGGAGTTCCCGGCCTCCCTCGTAGGGTATGCTCCTCTCTGCAAGTTGTCAGGCTTCAGGGGTAGGCGCTCCTATGTGGCGACCAGTTTGCTGGGCTGCCGGTCGCGAGCCAGATCAATGGCTCAAGACCGGAGCTGGGTGACCCGCCCGAGAAAAGGGCAAGGAGGTTGGTCAAGGGAATGACACCTGCCTTGCCTGTTCTGTGCTTGCTTAGATGGTCCCTTGCCGCAATGTTATGTTAAATAGTTAATAAAGTGGCCCTTGTTTACTTCCAAACTGTTGTCTGTCTCGTTATTCTGACTGGGGGGGCAAAAGGCAAACTCAACAGAAGGCTCTTTTCAGAAGTTTTCCTTGACTTGCTGGCCTCTCCTGAAGAGGAAAGGGGACTGTGACCACCAAGACCTTCACATACAAGTTTTGCCTAAGCACAGCATGAATGTCAACTTCTAAAGTATGAACTGTTCACCAGAACATCAGTGCTCGCCTGGGAAACAGGTTCCTCAAAAGTATGAATGCCAGAAATATGGAAGTGGTTGTAGTGAATTAAAGAACAGTGAACGTGATTGATGAGACTAGTAAGAAAATACTGATAGCCTACAAGAATCTGTTTGTGAATATAAATATTGCTGAGCCATCTATGGGCCTGACCTTTGATGTCTGTGAGAGTTTTCAAAAACAGTGACATCTTACAAAAGTCTGCTTCTGAGAATTACACACTTTGTCCCATTACAGATGCACTCTAAACAGAGTCCCCCCCACCATGACTTAAATGATCTTATAACTGTGTAACATTACATAACATTGCAGTGTTTATTTCCCTATGTATCATGGAATTTAAGGAATAAGACTAGGTGACCTAATAACAATGACTAATAACATGATGACTACTTCTTTCCATGCCTGTAAAGAACACACAGGCTTATCTTTTACTATATTGTAATAAACTTTCCAGCACTAATTTAAGAACTATTTTAATGAAAGGTTGTCTGTTCATTGGTTATCATAGAATTATCTATTGTTATTTGGTTATTTGAAATATAAATGCCCTGCTTTAAGAGAAAACTTCAAAAGGATGGGACTATATTAATTTTGTAAATTCTTAGCAATTACTAACAATTACTAATGACAAAGCCTGTATATAAAATAGTACTTAGAGGTGTTAAACCTCATTCATCTTTGCCTACATGCCACTCAAGCAAGTAAGACCTTTGTTAATGTTGCTGAGCCACCAAGGATGTTGAAAGCCAGTTTGGTGTAGTGGTTAGGAGCACAAACTCTAATCTGGGAGAACCAGGTTTGATTCCCCACTCCCCCCCCCATGCAGCTGCTGGGGTGACCTTGGGTCAGTCACAGTTCTCTCAGAGCTGTTCTTGAAAGAGCTCTCTCAGCCCCACCTACCCGACAGGGTGTTTGTTGAGGGGCGGGGAAGGAGACTGTAAGCTGCTTTGAGATGCCTTTGGGTAGTTGTGGCCTAATCATGTATAAGACCAGGGTGTTATAACAAAACCTTGTATCCTGTATAAAGCAAAACTGGCAGGGAAAAAATGATCTCATATGAACTACTCTAATGGAGACCCAAAATTTACTGCTCAGCTCAAATGGCAACTAGTTGATTCCCACCTTATCCATATGGAGGGAAGATGGGTCAACTTTAAGCAACAGCATGCTGTCAAGAGCACAGCCTATCTTAAAAGGCCTTACAAGATGTCCACTGATTGGCTTAGCAGCCCCAGTGCATTCTATGAGATCCAAACATGCTCCCACTCTTTACTGGAAAATAGGATCTGGCACAAATCTACTTACTAGACAAATTAACTTGGAACCAAAGACCAGTTCTGTTCTAGCTGTCACGGGTTACAGACCTAACCCGACTTCCATTAATTTAAATCTTAAGGAATGCTACTATATAATTTAATAGCAGCTATATCTAATATTAAATGAAAATTTGTAATGAAAATGAAGTTTCTAAATTAGGAATAAACATAATATATGGATTGTTTCCACATGGAGAATCTGATGTGGTTTCAGATCCAACCTGGATTGTCCCCTTATCATTCACTTTTGAGTTTTCCCATGATATGCTGTGACATTTCCAAAACTTGATTTTATATTATCTTTTTGGAAAGACTGTAGAAAAAGCAGTTTTACACACCATGTGGCTGGGAAGGAACACATTTTTAAAGTCTCACCCACATCAGCACTTTTTTTGCCTTAGCCTGTGGGGGGCATTATGCCCCTGTCACTGGCGGTAGGGGAAGGGGCATTTTTTGAAAATGGTAATCGCCAGATAGCTATAGCACAATAATATTATAAATGATAAATTGCTTGATCAGTTAGTTTCTCTAAATTCCAGCTTTCATCCCCGCCCCCCCAAAAGTAAGTCTCTATCCCTTTATGTTGCTGATATATAAAGAAAAATGTACAGCCCTTATATTTGTACAACAAACAGTGGGGATGTGAGTCCATGAAAGGGTTCCTGCACTCCTAGTTTCCCCAACATGGGGCTACATATACTCTCTCTGAAATGAAATCTAGATATTCAAAAGAACATGTCAATTATGGTATATCATTAAAACACTATTGCATTCTAGTGATGCAGTAATTTCCTTTTTTTTTTACTCCCTAAAACTCCTCCAGTGGTGGTGGGGAGGAATGGCAGCCATGTGGAGCTAAAGTAAGTATACGGCAGGGACTAGTGCTGAGTAGTTGTTGCTCCATTGCCACTGCATGTGCAGAGATATTTGGAGCAGCAATAAGAGCCACATGTAAAGCGGCCTGGTCTCCTCATCATGTTGGTGAGGAGATCTGGGGGGGCATTCCGGAATGTCCCCAACATGATGTCGTCACCCAGAAAAAACAGCTTCAAATCATACAGTTTTGCCTTCAAACCACAGTATCACAGCATGACACCCCCCCCAAAAAAATGATGATGTCACTTCTGGGTGATGTCACTGCTTTGGGAACATTGCACAGTGATGTCACTGTTTGGGGGCAGGGTTTCCCCCATTGGCCAACTGGTTGGCACAAGGCAGAAGCCCCAAAAATCAGGGAAACCCCTACCAGGACCTGGGGACTGGCAACCCTAGCCATATGATAATGATTTTTAGGGTTCCCAGCTCTAGGTTGGGAAAATACCTGGAGATTTTGAGTGGAGACTGTGGGGTTTAGGGAAGGCAGAAAACTCAGCAGGGTACAATGCAATACAGTCCACCCTCCAGAGAAACCATTTTCTCCAGGGAAACTGATCTTTGTCTTCTGGAGATCAATTGTAACAGTGGGTCATCTCCAGCCCCCACCTGGAGGTTGGCAACCCTAATTTTTCATGGAGAGGTAGTCATGGTCTGGGATCCAAAATACCCTTTTAAAGCGATGCAGAGGTTTGCACAAAACCAGCAGGCTTTTTTATTTCCTTTTCCTAATAGCAGTTTATCATGCTGTATGGGAAATGTTTGTGATGATGCTACTCTGAGTTTCAGGGACAGATTTTCAAACAGCATAAGAATCTGCTGTAAACACCATGCACATTTGCTAACCCCAAAATGTATGCAAAGTATAGCATGCCATTTGTTAGAAACAGCTATGGTGTTTTTGTCTAATGGCTGTTATTAAGATACCATACGGGAGCCTATAGGCACAAAGCAGTAAAGCTAATTGCACCTGTCCAATGAAAACAATGGGATTGCAGTTCTTAACCGTATGCTCAGGGGCTTTACCAAGCACAGCATAGCAGCGTACTCAGATTTGCCAGTGAAAGTACTTTAAACAGGGAGCTGCAATCAACCTTGGTTCTCTCATGAGTGTATCTTTGTTATATGTTTCCAAATATGTCTCTTTTTAACGTTATATTTTTACATATACACTTCTAAAATATGCAGTCCTAAATAATACAAAAAATATATGAAAATATATAAAAGTTACTGATTTCAAAAGTACTTAAGTTCTATTAATTTTCCAAGTCTGGAGTTTAGAAAGAGAGCTGAACAAGCAAAGAACATGTAAAGTTTAGTGTTAGTTGTACAGAAGGAGCTTATTTCTGACAAAACCATCAGCATTATTACTTTGATTTAATGAACACTAAAAAAAGTACAAATCAATTAGAGAGATGTGAGTCCACTCCATCACTCATATCGCTTTCAGCAGAAACATGTGAATTCAGAATGATCTAAACTAATGATTAAAGGCAGAACCTCTTGTGGCCATAAGGGACAACCAGAGCCCTCCCCAAACACTTGAGGTTTTGCTCTTTATCACTCAGTTCTACATATTTGTTTGATATATTTCCAAACAAAATCCACAACACTATAAAATCATAAAGTAACTGAGGAAACTGTTTTGGGATGAGGTTTAAGTGCCAATCAAAATTGGAAGGCTGTGAAAGATCCAATTTAAAATTTTGGAATGGGAATCAGGTACTCAGGATATCTGACATTAACAGATCCATCCTAAATTTGCTTTCATAGAAGTAAATCCTACGTACTAAGAGGCGAAGTACCATTGAAATCAATGAAATGTGCTTCCAAATAACCATATATAAGACCATAAACAGTTGTGGGTTACCAGGCACAGGAACTTTACATCCTAATCCTAAACACATTACTGGAAAGCAAATCCCATTGACTCTCAAAAGGACCCAATTCCAATTAATGTAGTTAAGGTATGACCATTAGGTGTAATCCATATGCCATTACTGCAGACTTTATTCTGAAATAAAATTTGCTGTGAATTGCAGCCCAGGCAAATGATTGCCTATGGTTTTCTTACTGAGTTGAGAATGCTGCTGTTTCTTTTGTGGTTTAAAACATTTCAACTGGATACTGAAGTCCTTTTTTGCTGACAAATTAAATTTTTTATTTAGAGACCAGTACAACTGCTGCATCACAGCTGGGGTGTATGTCTACCAAGATATTTACTTACACCACACAAAAATAAACTGAAGATAACCAAATTTGTAAAGGAATTGGCAGAACTAATCAATTGTTATTGCAAAGCCTGTTTGAAGATTAGATATTTAGCTTTGAAATAATAATAAAATACAGCTAAGTAGGCTGAGAAAAGGAAATAATGTGTCTCCCCAAGTTACAGCTGATTATACTGCAAGCCAGCCATTCTGTGTTTACACTAAGGCAGATGTACTGATATAATAAAAAACGCTGAAGTTATTTTAGTCATGCCTACTTTGCACAGAGAAAAAAACCTTGACCTTTTACCTTGCTCACTGCTGTTGTCTCCACTCTGGGAAGCGTGGCCCCCACTGGAAGGCCCCGGTGTGCCTGCTGAGTGCGTTGAAGTTGCATCATCATGGTCTCTCCAAGAGGAAGGGTTCTGGTGTCAGAATGTCATATTTTCCACCATTATCATTCCAATAGCAAATCAGGACCAGTGAAGGGCAGGGAGGGTAAGAAAAAGAAAGCCAGAGAGGGGGGAAAAAGTAGCCACATTAGCATTTGTAAAAATTCCCAAACTGCAGATAGAGTTTAGAAGCAGGGGCTTACTGATATTCCAACCCTGGGCATGTTCACTTAAAACTAAGGTACATTGAGAAGGATATTTTACTCCAAAGAAAAATCACTCAAGGTAACAGTTTAAGTTCTTTTCTGTTACTTGCGGGAAGGAAACCCCAAACCTTGGGCTTTTATATATTCTGTAACAAATCTATTCACAGTGCAATCCCAAACAGAGTTATATCTTTCAAGCTCATTCACTTAAATGGGCTCAGAAGAGTACAACTCCGTTTAGAATTGTACTGTTAAATACTTAGCATCGAGGTTGGGGGGAAATCTGCTTTTTTAACGCATTGTATTACCACGTATAACTTCCCATTCAAAAAAACTAGAATGACTATAGGTGTGGAAAAGAGAACAGGTAACTATTCTACTGATTCTTGTTTCCTTGATTTTCACTGTCCCCCTCCCCTGCCATTTTTTGTCTCTAATATTTGGAGAGAAACTAAATGATAAATTATACATGTAGAAAATTGTTATTTCTGTCTACCATATGCTTGCATATCAATAATATTTTAGTATTTCAAATCAATGCATGCCTGCTAAACAAGAATTGGAAAGGTAAGATAATCTTAGCATTTTAAAACAGATAACTTGTTTAAATGTATTCTAGATGTCCTGGACTGTCCAAAATAAAAAGTAATTTCCATCTCTATATGTGATAGTATTATCCTTTCCCTGTGGACATACATAAAATACAATAATGGAGAATACATAAGGTAATAATCATTTTCATATTTTGAATAAGTTGGCTAAGTGAAATTTCTGATACAGTAGTTTAGCCACATAATTCCCAGTAGCTTTTAATTTATTGAGTATGGGTTTTCCTGGATACAATTTCAATTTAAAAAGGGTAAGTGAAGAAAACTAAAAGTTGCAGCTAAGTACTGCTTTGCTAAGTATATTCTCCTCCTGGTCCTCCTCCTCTTTCCTGATCATTCCCAATACCCCTGCTGTTGCTTAAAGGAAAACAGGAATTCTACTGTACAGGAAAAGCTTTATCAGCACCACATGGAGGCAGGCAAGAGATGGAATTTCCTCTGGCAGAAAAGGAGAGCAAGAACACATGCAATAGATCAGACTTGGGGTTGGACCTACATTACTTGTCACCTATATATGACAACTTAAATTAAACACATCCGAACATGAAACTTTTTTGTGAAAAATCTAGGTTCAAACGAATAGTGCAATCCCTAAACTGTTCCAACATAAATAAGTATACATAATATACTATATACACACACATCAGCATCAATCAGTTTTAAGTCTCTTTGAGACATCATAGAATAGAAAATTGTCTGATGGATTCCATTAAAGGGAAGCATATTGTCAATGTTAGTCCAAACTTTTGGTTTCAGGAATGGGCAATCAATACAGGGGGTCTTCTACACAACAAAAATACTGGTGAAACCTGTTCAAATAGCACCCCCTCCTTCTAAATAAAAATAAACTTGGATTTCACATGATATTCAAATGGGTCCCTTCTCCTTACAGTGAAGAAGGAGAAGGAGAAATTGGATTTATACCCTGCCCTTCACTACCCAAAAGAGTCTCAGAATGGTTTACAGTCTCCTTTCCCTTCCCTTCCCTACAACAAACACCCTGTGTGGTAGGCAGGACTGAGAGAGCTCTTTTGAGAACTGCTTATGAAAGAACAGATCTGAAAGAGCTTTTAACTGACCCAGGTTGCAATCCAGTTAATAAATATGCTAAATAATACACCATATGCTTCCTTTCATAGAGCCCAAATTTCGTTTTCTGAAGCAATCACCTCACTTTGCCTAATCAAAAGACTATAGCCTTGAGTTATGTATACATCATCTCAAGTTATCATCTACAGACATCTTATGAGTTCCACTTCTCTTAGAACAATATTCAAAAGCCTGAATAGTCACATTATACTATCACACTGAAGTTAAACTGTATCTAGGCATTATCCTAAAATCCAGCATAGCAGTCAACACAAAAAGTCTACTGTTCTCATTAAGGAACGTCTAAGCAACAGAATATGGCTAAACAGTCACAACCTGTCAATAATAACAGTCACTCAAACAGCATCATTTAGATTAGTGGAATAATCTGTAAAATCAGATCAGACCTGAAATGCAAATACAGATTTAAGCCAACCCAGGCCATACACATACTGTAGTAAAGCCTGAAAAATCATAATAAAGTCACAACAGTATATAGATGCTAAAGTATTTCAAGTAAAATTATAGAAGGTTAATTACTCTAACATTGTAGTAAAAAAAGAATACCATCCTACTGCAAAGTCAAGTGGATATAAGACACAGAGAAATATGTATGTGGACTCAAGATGAGATTTCAGTGGAATTAATATGGAAATAAAATGCTACGATCAAGCAAGTTTCTGTGCAGTCTCGATTAAATGCATTGCGCCTATGAGCTACCCTTTTTATCTCTGAGTTAGGAAACCACTCAAATAGCTTCAAGCTGAAGGCAAACAGCAGACAGAAGCTCTTCAGCCCTCTGCAGCCTCTTAGCGTCAGCTGTTTGCCGGATGGTAATCAGATAAAGAGCTAGAAGAAATACATGAAAAGGGAAAGAAACAATAGCATGGCATGAGTTTAGTCCTCCATCATCATGCTGGAACCTACTTTTATAAAATGTAATAATTGCAACATGTTTGCCTTGGCTAAACTTTTCAGGGAGTTCAGCAAGTTATGTTAATTCTATGCACATGCACTTGTAGACTGTCTTAAGCTGGCTGTTGTTAAAGCCCCTTCACTCATATATGAAAATTTCAATAATTAATCAGGACCACTTCCGCTACATTTTAAGATAAATGTTAACCAAAAGCTATCATGCAGTGTTTCAAATGCTAGCCCAGTCTCTTTGTTTCTAAATCATAGTGATTTGGAATGTTCACAGAGTGAGATTTCCTGCAACTGAAAACACTTGTTCTTTTTGCCAGGTTGTATAGCCTTCCACTTCAGTTTAAAAACTCTTTAAAAAGTTAATTTTGCAGTGATATGAAAAATCTGGCCCAATCTAGTGCGTGGCATCAACATGCATACATCTCCTCACTAAAGGCTAACTAAGCTGCAAGAGAACATAGACTGACTATAGACTGCATCTATTATTTACTCCAACATTTGCAAAAATATACCTTCATTGTGGACACACATTGAATCATTTGCAAGACAGCTGCAACATATGCAACCTGTTAATTCACACTGACCAACACACACACACAAATACAATATGATACATTTCCCCCAAAAAGGTCACACTGTGGTCCAGGATTAAACAATTAGAAGTATAAAGATTTTAACTGATATTTTGACTTTTATTATGACTAGATTTTTATGTTTGATTCTGAATTAGCACTAAACCCATATCCCAGAAATGGGATCGGGTAAGAACTTAAATAAATACATAAACTGCAAATGTTAATATATCTGGCATAAAGAAATATCACATTTACATATATATATACACACACACACACACTGTAAAATATATGAAGATGTTGTATTTAATCACTGGCTAAAGTGCTAGGAGGGCGGAGTGCACATGTAGCTATTCCCAGTAGTTTTAATAATTGGGAGTCAAATATGGCGTTCCTCTTGCTCTTACCTAATTGTGTTAAAGAGCAGTGTTACCAGGAGAAAAGCAGTGAATACTGACTGGCGCACAATAGAAGAAGATGGAAAATAGATACAAGAAGCTAGGTCTCCAGGGGCAGTATTTTCTATTTGCTGGGCTACAGACTCACAGCTGATAATGCAAGTTGTAATTAATATAAAAGCAGGAGACAATATGGGGAAGGCTTGTACTAGCAGGGCCACAGGAGATCACTCTGCTGCTATCCACTGTTTCTCATTTATGCACACAGCCTTCCACAGAAACACAATTTTGCCAGTGTTTTTTCCCTTGAAAGTTAAAAAAATTGATTTAGCACCATCATTGAATTTTGCTAAATCTAGAGAAGAGCACAGAGAGGACAAGAGTCTCTAGGCATATGAAGCAAATCTGCTGTGTTACTGTTTTGTTGTTGCTACAAACCTAGCGGAAATTTTAAGCCTTTTAACCACTGCGGGATTTCACGTTGCGGTTTTTTAAAAAGGACTGACTTTCTAAAGCAGATTTGTTAAAATTCCTCATCAGCAAGTGATTTTTTACATTACCAATTATTGGTCACTCCTTGTACTGTGCCAAGGACAGCAGTTTAACAAGCCTCAAACTTCTGGGTAAATGACAGATTACACAGATATAGGTGGATTAATTGTGCATTCCTTATGCAACCAAAACTTCTACTGGGCGAAATCAGTGTAATTATGCAAGGGGCCCCTCTGGGACTGATTTTGATCTTGTGCTGTTTTTACAGTGGTACAGCTCAATTTACCATGATGGAGTTACTTGTATTCCACATTTGTACGTGTAAGATGTGTAAGATGTATGCGTAAGATACAGAGATGAGTAACATAAAGAAGATGGAACCCACTTAATTTAATGCACATTTCAATTATATGCATAAGGTTGCCAGCCTCCATGTAGGGCCTGGAGATCTCCTGCCTTTACAACTGATCTCCAGCTGACAGAGATCAGTTTTCCTGGATAAAATGACTGCTTTGAAGGGTGGACTCTGAGGCATTGTACTATACTGAGGCCCCCTCCCCTCCCCAAACCCCACCCTCTCCTGGATCCACCACCAAAGTCTCCAGGTATTCTCCAATCCAGAGCTGGCAACCCTATATATTCCAGATTGAGAGCCAGGATTCATCGTGCCCCGTAAATACATACAACTTTCTGTTTTATAACTGAAAGAAAGGACCTTCCATTTCTGGAGGCATGTTAAGAAGAAGGATAATATGCATTGTATATTGGATTGAAGGTAGTTCTTATAAATCAGTTTCACATATGTGAGCATGGGAAATCTGGTATGGCGCAATCGCTGTAGACCAAATCCATTTCATTTCATTTCACCTTATCTCATCTGTGGCATAACCATAAAGCAGATGAGATCTTAAGTCATCCAAGAAGTACTGGACCAATCAGATAAACTATACAAGTGACTATGGTCCTCGAGATTTGGTCCTACATGCTGGAATATTATAAACCATAATATAGTCTAATAGATGATAGTATATGCCCAGGCACTGTAAAGTAGTTCAGTATGTAAAAAATCAGAGCTGGCTAGGTTGGAAGAAAACATAAGAAACCTGATTTGGAGGTGGTGGTGGGGAAACACACACCCCTATTAAACATAAGGCTATGGAGAATTTGCTTGCTTTTATTTCATTTTAAAAAACCACTTACTGTGATAATTATGCTTGTACTTCAGATCTGATTTCATATTAATTACAAATTATGCATCCTCTGCATAGTACTGCACAAACAATACCTTTCTGTGAAGGGGGGGTAGTTTGAGCCCCCATCCAATACATGTTCAAATATTTTTAAATAATTCTGAATTGCTTAAATAATTGTAATGCCATTTTCTTAAGCTTTTGTTTGGGGGGGGGCTGTTATCTGTTTTTAAAATATAAGAGTCCTGTGGGTATGTCCCACTGAACACAGTGGGAATCACTGTTGACTAAACATAAGAAGACTGTGCTGCATGTCTCTTACACATTTTAAATTCCAACTTTTACTCTAATATATAAACCACCTGTTGGTAAAAACTTGGTTTAGGAATGAGACCTGAAAGGTATATATACTTATCTCTATTCAGCCATTTTTCATGTGCATAGATACTCTGCATCTTAACATATTAAGATACAGTACTCCAAAGAGCCATATCCAACACCATGAAATTATACTGTCAAAAAGCAAGCTAAGCAAAAACCAGGAATGAAAACCAAGTACCTGTTGAACTTTAGGTTCAGTTAGCAGTTTACCCAAAGAAGCAATCTGAACACCAAAGGGGAAGTCCTGACTTTATTAAAGCCAGTGTCTAATTTACCAATGACATCAGTGAAGACAAAAAGACACAGCATTATTATCTGAAATGTAATGAACACAGAGATTCTGGAAAAACTAAAATGAGCATGTAACATTCATACAGAAATAATCAGAAATGGACTCTGCTGTTCTGTAGTGAGGCTAAACCTTGGATATGCTAACACTTTTATCACTGCTGTCCTCAAATAGCAAGCTGTAGAGGTTAACAACATACTATTAGTACTGCTGTAATGGCAGACTACTTTCCCTTTTGGTATTTGACATCGTCTTCCACTAGAAAACAACATATGCATACTCTTGGAAACATAGATTCTCAGGTATTCCTATTAAAATTGATAGTATATTCAAGTAATTCCCCCACTCTTTTCCCCCCCAAAGGGGTTTTCAATGAATTGGTGGAAATTACTGTAGTCCAGAGGTGGCTTCTTCTTCCTACAAAGTGCCCATGACACAAAACAAAGTTCACCTTCTTGGTAGTTGTCACAGTCCTAGGGTCTCGGACCTAAAACCAACAACAGAAGGTCTTTATGACCTGATCTGGCATTCCTCGTGGCAAGGCAGAAATTGCTCAGAATTTGTGGTCCACTAAAAATACAGCATAAATCCCTTAACTTCTCAGTTAACAAAAGCCAAAACCACACAACAGGGAAAATTATGTTGCACTGTGTAATCTGTTTGCATTTCCACAACCATGCCTAGAAAAATTAGAAAATTGTGCAAGATTTTAATAGCCAAAACAGTAAATTGAAGTATTCCAACATTAATCTAACTAAAAAAGATATTGCTCATTCTAGTATCTCCCATTCTGGTACAGTGCCAGAAATGAACCATTGTTAAAGGCTCTTTTATTTTAAAAGGTCCACGTGTGATCATTTTTCTATATTTACAGGAGATGTCGCTTCATAACAAGGAGTATACAATCTATGAGACAGAAAATACCTTGTTCAAACATGTGAGCAACAAAACCAGATATGCAACAGGAGCCTCAATCAGTCCTGGCTCCCTGACAACTATGTGATGCGTGTATTTTCAAACAACTATCCGTTACTTTCACACTTTATACTTTCAAGCTCTGCAGTTTTAGAATCATAGGCATACCTTTAAAAAATAATGAATGCCCCCTATTAGGCATGAACACATTTGGTGATCTTGCCAAACTCAGTCTTCCACCCTAAGTCTTCTACAGCAAGTTGAAATGCATAGAGATTGCCTTGCAGATCTGGTGTAAAGATTACTTGAAACTATGTATATGTGTGCTTTGTGATCTTATAAAAAATGCTATTATACAGAATCATATATTGGAATGATATTCATTTATATTTCTGTTCATTAATGTTTTTCTTATAGGCATATGGTCAGAAACAGTCTAAGTAAGGTCCTATGCATCTATGTTATTATCAGGAGAGTCCATTCCATGTTCATGTCCATGGAGGGGCAGAGGAAACCATGAACATCACATTAATGAAGATACATACATCTAATTAGATTGCAGTTCTGTTGGTAGTTCCATACACATAAACCCCTTAAATCAATGGGATTTCCATACATTTCCTACACTTCATCTATGTAGAGACTCTAAATGTTAATTACTCTGAAAATATCTGGAGTCATTAAGTTTGCAAGATGGATCTAAAAATATATGAGTTATGATAAAACCAAGAGGAAGCTGGGGTGTCAAGAGACTATATTGCTATGTATATTTGTACATAAGACAGTGATAAATAGTTACTCCTGAGAGGCAGAACTTGAACTGTAGCTACAGCAGCTTTTAGCTGGTCTAGTTCAGGCAGGGCATGGTTGTAATTACCTTCTACCCATCTACAGCTAATACCTTAGAGCCATAAAAATATATGAGGGTGTTAAAAATTCAAACACTAATTATGGGCTGTTATATTTACTAAATATAGCAGAGTATATAACAAAAGTTTCAGCTTTTCAGTGGCTAAACAGTATCCTATTTGATTTACAAAGTTCCTGACTTTTTACACTTACTGTATTATATAATACTTACAATAAAATAAAATTCAGTATATGCACTTATTGCCGACAGCCATAACAAGACTTTCTGGCTTTTCTAGGCTTTTTCTCTGATAAAAGTAGGTTATATAACTATCACAGCAATGTCAATCCATAAAGAAATATACAACATTTGAGTATTAGACTTCCGTCTGTAAATATTAGCTACTCTCACATGTTTTTAGTTTACTTTTCTTCGGCTGTATTTTCAAGCTGAATAAAATATAAAACTGAGAGCCACATTAGCTCTTAATGTAGTACTGTCACCATTACCACCACTGTTTTAGACCTATACCCATAAACATACACAAGCACACTGAACAGAGGTGTAGGGATTTGGGGGTGTCAAGTATCTGTCACAAACTGTCATCTCCATAAGAGAAGCTCTGGCACAGAACAAATTAAATTACACTTCTTTCTTAAACTGTCATTATTCATAGCCAATCAGTTGAAATGTTCTCAGTATTTCATGTGCAAATAAAACTATGATAGGATACATGGATCAGAACAGTGGGCCAAGAGATAAAACAGAGGAAATAACATGCTGTCTATGTCCCTCTGTAGTGGTTCATCATCACTCCTGCACCAACTTGCACCAAATGAGCTTTAGCCTGAAGCAATATATTGAATATGCATATCAAAGCAAACTGCAAGAAAACATTAAAACCTGAGTATCAAATTGGAAAAGTTTTCATACTTAACTATTCTAATTTTCAGGTAGGCATTTGCAAATGAGTCATTTCAATTTAATCTCCACATCTGCATATTTAAATTGTAAAAGGCATCTTTCCTACTGTTTGAGAAACACAATAGACTGCCCAAATGGGTCTCTCCTCTCTTTTTCTCTGTCTGTACACATATATATACACACACAAGCTTATATGTATATACAACTACAACACACACTCACACACATATATACATGCACACACACATATAAAGTTGAAAGTAGATTATAGCACACATCACTAATAAGACACAAATCCCCAAATGCAACTACATGATACAACTCTTCATTTCCCAGTTGGTGTTCTTGTTGCACAAATTATTGCTTCCTTTCAAAACAAATAGCAGGGGGCTAAAGTAAAAATGATACAACTCAAATCTCCAGGAAATAAAAGGCTTTAAATTATAAATTATAATATCCAATGAAGTGGTGAAGCCTAACGGGTGAAAGATGAATAGATTGTCATGTTTCCTTAAGTTTGTTGTTTGAAGGCTAAAAAAAGACAGGGGTATATTATTTTGCAGTTATAAAATTACAAAATTCTAGCTCCAAACTACCTTGTCCGATTGCTATGGTTAAATTTAAATATTATAACAGAGCACTTCAAATTGGCTTGAGCATTCACCATCTGCTGGAGCCCCAAACAGGCTAGTTTATCTAATCTCCTCAATATAAACATCAGCATGCTCCATTTCTACACTTCCACATGAAACACACACTTATAATGAAACTGTTCTGGGAACACATGCAATGTTTTTGCAGTGTTTTGTAGAGTGGATAATGATCTTTCAGGATACCTGTCATTTTGGATTCCTTTCTAATGGCCCATAAACTCACGTGCACACTAATTTAAAGGGTTGAACATTGCACACAAGACATATTTTTGAAACTATTGTCATGCTCCATAGACCTTATTAGCGACAAATAAAGAAGAAAACTTTCAATATCAGATACAGGGTTGTTGTTTTTTTGCTTGAGATTAATATAAAATTCAAAATAATAAAATATGTTTCTGCATCAGTTTCAGAAAAAGTGAGAACTATTGTTATTTTAAAATTTTAATCAGTGCTCTGTAATTTATACAGGCCTAAGCTGATTTTTTAAATAATAGCTACTGCTGCCATTAGTCTTATGAACAAATTTAATACATAACAATAATAAATATTAAATTACAAGACAAAATATTTCTAAAGCCAATAGAAACAAAGAGACAGAAAACCGATTCTTTATATTTACTTTTAGAGCACCTAAAACAGTACCTCTAGATGCACAGGAGTCCAAAGGTAACATACCCATGATAAAGCCACATTCCT
>NW_015174863.1:202114-229613 GCF_001447785.1 Gekko japonicus | reverse complement strand
CACTCTTTCAAACTAGAGCTATTGTTCATCCTTACTGTTAAACCTAGCTGCTTAACCTGTTTCTACCCTATGAGTTCTATGTTTATACTCTACTACAATCTTATCCAAGTACATACCGTACCTATGTAAAATTTTCAAAAGCCCTGTTCTGCAGCACACCTAAAGCTCCTGTAGAAGACCCATTTCTCCAGTCATGCACATCCACTTATTCCCACAAAAACAACAAAAACAACAACTCACTCATCAACTACTGATGTGCTAAAACCAACTGCTAACCTATAGTTACACAATCATAATTCTCTCCTGCTTCTGTAATGCATGGTTAATAATTGGCTCATCAAGATTATTGCCATTTGTATGGAGATATTTCAAGCACTTGGCAATAAGTCCACATTCTGACAATAAGTTGCAAAAGAAAAAAAAAACTACTGACACTATAACCTTGTTTTAATACAGTGTACAAATTCCAGTAACTAATATTTTTGATACACAGAGGGAAAAGAAAAATTAACAAACTGTTTTCTATACTGTATCACTTGTATTTTTCCTCTGATTGTTTCCTATAGCATGATCATAGCACGGGCAAAACAACCCCTCTTATCCCCCAAAACTCCATCACTATGTCAAGGAGGAAATATATCAACTTTTCAGATTCCTAGGTTGTAAACTTTGCAAACCACAAGTTAAAATTCAAAGTTACTGAATGCAAAGAAAAAGGAAACCCCCCCCCAAAAAAAAATCCATCTCACTCTGCCAAACAAACAAACAAAAAAATCCTGAAGGAAAAAATAGGTTATCATAGGGGAGCCAAAGGATATAGAAAGCAAATACAAAATGGAGCTGGTTAATAGATAAATCCTTGAATAACAATAACCCAGAGGTCTACTAGTTATCAAGTGGACTTACATGGTCAGCTAAATTTGTAGATGATCCTGAGAGTTCTTCGTGATCAGATTTGGAGCTGCCATCTCTTTCATCAATAACTAGATCTATGGGCATTTTGCCTTTCAAACAGCTAATGTACCGGTGGCAGAAATTATCACACAACTCGTGAACCTGAATATAATTTTTAAATAAAGGGAGAAAAAAAAAAGAATTAAAAAGAGAGGGGGAGGAAAATTATCAGATTGCAAGTTGAGAAGCCTTTTTTTCAGTTGGAAAAGAAATACTGTGATCTATTCCAAGAGTAACTCTAATTAAGGGGCATAATAGTTGAAGGCAAGGAAACAATAGAGAAATTGTTACAGCACATATTATTCCCTAGAGACTTGCCTGAGCAACAAGTTGGGGGGGGGGACAGAGAGACTCAGCTTGAGGCTACTCTATAGACAGAAGAAAATCTGATTTGAGGATAATATCAACATCACTGAGATCTGGACCAAGGTAGATAAAATTCTGGAAGTACAGGCATGTCAGGTGGGAAGGCTTAAGGAAAGAACCAGTTTAAATCAAGTCAATGCAATTCTTGTTTCAAAACCTTCCATAGCAACTAGGTAGAATCTTTATCGCAAAATCATTTCCTTGTAGCACCTCAGCTTTCCCCAAAGGAATTGTTTGTGTCTTTTAATCTTAATGTATGCCCGCCGGTAATGGAAGGATCGCAGCTACATTGAATAAGAAGGGTTGTTTTGTGTTGTTGTTTTTTTAAAAAATAACAAAATAAAATACTCCTCTTAGGAAAATTGTGAAAAGTTTGGGAGGCAGAGATAGTGTAGGATAAAATCCATGGGGGGTGGGGAGGCTACTGGAACAGTCTATAATCAAGGAAAAGTTCCAGAAATACAGGGGAGGGGAGGAGAAAGACATTGCGTTCTTTATGGGGTGTCCCTGGTACTTTGTAGTTACAGAGTCCAGCCAGCCGCACTATCCTCAAAGCCCTTAGCAAACTTTAAAGTATAGGTGAAACAGGGAAGAGAAGGATAAAGAGAGGCAGGACTGTCCCCTTGCTCTTACCTTTTCTAATTCCAAAAGGTGAAACCTTAAGACTTGTATTGCTTGGATCATCTGAAAGAAAGTTGGGAGCAAAGGAGTTGTCACTGGAGAGCCAGAAGAAACCAGGCAAGGAGAGGCAGATTGTCACGGCACACCCTCATTATCCAGGATTTTAGCTCATTTGTCACGCTTGGGCAATTTTGATCAACTTTAACCTAAAGCACTTGATTTTTTTTCCCTATCATATTTTTTCCCCAAGAGAAGTAGCGATTAGTGGTTCACATAGATGCCCTCCCCCAGTGGTTTCTGAAAGTCCACAAAGCAACCAAAGAGCCAAACATTCCGTCATCACCCCACCACACTTTTTTTAAAAAAAGAAAAGGTGAAATGCCCAAGATGAATGCTTTGCCTTCGCCTCCTTTTACAAGCGGATTTCAAGCACTTTTAATATTGAAATTGGCCACATTAGCAAAAGAATTGTGCTGAGCAGCTCCAAAAACTCAGAAGTCTCAGAAGCCATGATTTCCTTCCCTTTTGCTTGTCCCATCTTAAACCCAGCTTTGCAATGCAGTGGGGTCTCAAGTGTTTGTTGTCCTCTGTCCTTGTTAAGGAGATCTATGAAGACCCTGGATGGGGACGGTTTCTTCCCTTCTCTCTCCTCCCCCACCCCATGTCTGGAGTATCACTCTCTATCAATGCCTCCCCTTCCCCTTACCATTAGTACCTTACTTTGAAAGAGTGAAAACCTTTCTAAAAAATATCTTGGAGAAAGTCAGGGGTGGGGGGAGATCCTTACCAAATTGTCCAGCTCTGGATTTGAAGAAAATAATGGTTTTTCTGCGCGAACCTACATGAACAAGATTGAGAGAGGAAAGGAATCAGTGTGTATTTCAAATGCCTTTAACTCTCCTTCCCCCCCCACCTCCCCCCAGTGCAAATGGAATAAAAACATGAAATCAAAGCAGTTTACAGGATGGCTGCAGTGACCTAACCTGGGACTGGGGGCTGCTGGAAACTGCAGGCCACTCAGCACAGCTTTCCCTGATTTTGTCCCACACAACCCTCTAATTTCTCCCCTCTTTTTAAAACTGAAGGCCTCTCTGAAGTTATATCCCCCACCCCACCCTCTTCCTGGAAAGAGTTATGGTAAGGAGCGGCCACTCCCCCTCTCTCCAGAGTGGTGATGGGAGCCCAGTTTGGGCCAGGGAAGCATCCCCAGACTCAACAAGCACAGGAACCCCCGGTCCCATTGCTTCTTTAACTTTGTGGAAGTTTGTGGAATTTTGCTTTGCTTAGGGGGGGGGGGAGGATATTCTCAAGAGGCGTTTGTGTGTGAAGTGATATGCGCCTGGTGGAGAGGAGGGTGTGTGAGAAGAGAGGGAAAAGGCGGGTTAAAAAGTGCTCGACCTGTTTGGCGAAAACGGCGATGTCCTCGTTGAAGGAGTCTGAGGAGCAGACATCTCCGCCGGCCACCCCAGGCTCTCGGGGAGTGCAGGTCGCCAGTTCGCACTTCTCAAAGACCAGAGCTAACAGGGGGAACAACGGGTGCCTGCCGGGCAGTGACACACAAAGGAAAAAGGGCGGGGGCAGTTCAGAGAAAAGACAGACAGAGAAAGAAGATTCTGATCAACAAGCATTTCTCCCCCCCTTCCAAAAATAATAATTAAAACACTCAAGCGTCCACATTCACGCACGCCTTACACGCCTCAGCTTTTCCATGAAGGACAAGGGGTGGGAAAGCGAGGCCAAGAGCAGAAAGAAACAACAAAACACACACACAAGTACACACACACCCCTCCTCAAAAACTAACCCGAGTCTCACAAACGCGTAAGGCTACACAGTTGCACTGAGGCAGGCAAGGACTGGCTTAGCTGTGAAGTTTTCCCAATGACTAGGAAGCGAGGAGAAGCCCCTTCCCTGCCCCCAAGCAACGACCTAAAGAGGGAAACTTTACTCTTAGGCAAACTGTTTAAACTGCTTAATATTTTGGTGGAATGCTAATAGCAGCTAGAGGGGTTTTTTTGGGGGGGAGGGGGAATTGAAGCAAAGTCTCTTAAAGCTCATCCAGATTAAAATGCGAACACCCAGCCATAAGTGAAGTGGCGATGAAAAAAATAGTGGAAAGGATAATTTTTTACCCATTGTCCTGCTAGACACTGGGGAAGAGGAAAGAAGAATGGTGAGAAAAGTTAATGTGCATTTTTCTGTGCTCAAATGGTAATGCCACACGGTTTACTCGGTATAGTTTAGGGAAATGTAATAATCACCTATCCTACAAGCAAACGTATACTGAAGAGAGTTAGTTCAATTTCCCTAAATGCAGCCTCTAGGGCTGTTTTGCTAGGGATGTCAACAGCTCCCTCCCTTGCCATTTATTTCCCCCTCATTCTCGAGGAGGAGGTATTTTCAGGAAGAAGCCCATTTCGACTCTTTGAGCAACTCTATTTACAGATTAGTACTTCGGCCCTAAACAAATCATTCCTATTGATTTCAGGAGAGCTTAGCTCTATAGAAGTGTGCAGCTTACTTTCCATTTCTAAGATCTTTTACTTGCAAGTCAGTACTTTCAAATGACTTTACTTCCAAACAAGCGGGCTTTGGATCCGGGTGCCTGAAGGTCAGGCCAGCCGGAGCAACGCTGCTTTATTTAAAATGGAGAGCTGTGCCGGTTTACCCCGAGTGTCACAATGTTTGCGTCCATCCGAAATGCATCCCGAATAGATTTCCTTAGCGTGCTTTCCCCATGAAGGGCTGATGCCATTTCTATAAAGTCACCCTAAAAGTATCACTTTTAAATAATGTAAAATATACATAATGACAGTTTGCAGGTGTCCTTCCAGATCACAGATCCTTCCGGATTGTGAGGAAGGGTAGACTGGCGACAAACACTCTCCAGTCCTCGGTCTTCTCACCCCCCCCCCCTCCAAATGAAACAGATATCCCACTAAACTCTTCTCTGCGGCCGAGCCTACTCTGAAGGGAGAAGGATCCCTGACACACACGGACGCTGCAAGGAAAGGGCCATGAAGCCTGCGTCGTGTCCTGCCTTGTACCTACCCGTAGATTGCATCCTTGTCCCGCTTCAGGGCGTCGTTGACAGCCGATCCCATGCTGGCCGGCATGACATTGGGGTGCGGGGCATGGGCTCCATAATGCTGACTGGCATGGAGTGGCGGCCCATGGTTCAAGTGGTGAACTGGGGGGATCGGCCTGGGGGCGTGAGGGTCTCCGTACATGGAAGCCGGTACCCCTACTCCGTCCATTCCGCCGTAATGAGGCAGCTCATCGTACTGTCAAAAAGAAAATGGGCCAGAAGGGGAGAGGGAATAAAAGAACCATGGGCAGAGAAGGGAGAGAGAGAGGAAAGAGAGAGTGAAAGGGAAAGGCTGGCTCTTCGGCTTTGAAACGGAGATGAGCACCGCAACCCTAGAGTCGGATTCGACTGGCTTTCGAGCAAGGGAACCTTTACCTTTAAGGGCTTAACAAAGAGAAACGAAAGCCAACAGATATTTCGGTGGTGGTGGGGGTATCCATCTGGCGTTCCAGCTTGTTAAATAAGAGTCAGAAATAGGATTTAGACACAGTCAAGAAAATTGATTGGGCACTAGTGGCTAAGATCCAGTTGGTCTCCCTTTTTATTAGGAATCATGCCTCTGCTGCTCAAATCATAATTTGCTTGCAAAAGTTTTAGAGCAGCATTCTTTTAACATAGGAAAACTGTTTTATTTTTATTGGGTGTTCTGCACCAGGTCACAAATAGGTTGTATCTCTGTGTTCGGGGGGGGGGGGGGGGGGGGGGGTTAGAGAAAGAAGCTGGTCTGAGAAAGAAGAGTGCGGAGGGGACAAATAATCGGAAAGTTACCAAAAACATTATTTAGCAGCAATTCCCCCGGTCCTGGTCAAAATCAGAGGCAAACCCAGCCGCAAAATGTAGCTGTTTCCCAGGCGGCGGCGGCAGCAACAGCCACAGCAACAGCAGCGGCGGCAGCAGCAGCAGCAGCAGGCAAGCCTTCCCCCCTGTGAACCCCGCGCCACTGAGCTGCTAGAGAGGAGCTGGGAAATCGCGCTGTTGGGGGAAAAGCTAGAGAGGAAAGAAGCGTGGAACAATTGCGGAGAGAGGGAGAGGGAGACACACGCGCGCACACACGCACATACACACAGAGGGACACACGCGCACGCACACACACACAAAACTGGTGAATAATTTTTGCTGCTATTTGTTGGTGTTTTAAAAATTGTGACCGCCGTGAGCAGCAGCAACCGAGGAGAGCAAGTCGGACAAGCCCCTCTTAAGAGAGGATTTATACGTAAGGTAAGTGTTGGAGATTTAAACCTACCCTTTGAGCCATCAGTCTGCGCTCCAATAAACTCCTGGAGGTGTCCTATATTTAATATCCCAGTCCAGCAACAATAACAACAGAAAAGTGATGAAGTGAAGCAGAAGAGGGATCCCTTTCCCCCCTTTTCCTTTGCGACCCACTTATAGGCTTCTCCAGTAGGCGTAAATAATCATAAAGATAACAGCAATAGCAATAAAAAGTAGGCAAAGAACCACGACGAGTTTGTGAGATTTCTTCTTTTTTTTTTCCTCTCGTCCTCCGAGCTCTTCTCTATGTCCCCCTTCTCTGTCTCTTTCCTCTTTTTTTCTTCCTTTAGTTAAAAATAATAATAATAAAAAATGTAAAAAAAAATTCGTCAAGCCCCAATCTGAAGGTTACGATCGGCCCGTCAGCAACCCACATGTAACCAAACTGTCGTGTCTCATGGCTTTTTGCCACTCCAGCTGTCAATCAAAGCCATGGAATGTCAAGGTAGTGAATGAATGATGGCTGATGATGATGAAGAAGAAAAGAGGAATCTTTTTAACCTCGGTTTCTTCTCTCAGTAACTCCGCGTTTGGGGTTTGCCGTGTAGGAAAGCTATAGGCTCTTTTTTTTTTTTAAGTACCGGGAGGGGGAGGGTGGGGTAGGATGCGAAGAAAAATGGAATAGTTTGCAAAACGTGGACTTCCTCCGGTCTTCCCCCCCCTCTGGTAGGTATTTTGTCTCCCTCTTCACCTCTCCCTCTGAGATGAGTGAGTGTCAGTAAGTGTTGGCAGGTTGGCTGCTGGCTGGCTTATAGAAGAGGCTCAGTTTTGCAGCGCTGATCGGCGGGAGAATGAAATGACGGAACCCGGAAGTAGTGGTGGCCATAGCCAGTCCTACAACAGAGACACATACAAGGGAGAGGAGAGCGAGCGAGCACAGAGCGAGCGAGGGCTTAAAGCCTGTGATATGCAGAGTATGCAATCAGGGCTGCTTCCACGCCACATGCGGGGGGTGGGGAGCCACACAACAGATTCATACCCATAGCAAATCAACGTTCCTTTTCAGAGAGGAAAGGGAGAGTGTGGGAGAAAGGAGGAGGAAGAAAGAGAGGCAGAGAGAAAGAGAGGTTGGCTGGCTGAGAGCGTGCGAGGGAACTGCAAAAAGCCGGGGGAGGGGAGGGGTGGGGGTGGGGAGTGCCTAGATCTGGTTTGCTTTTCGACTAGATTATTTTAGCCTTCGAAATCGCTTCCCGATTTCTTTAGCCAGAGCTTCGCAATGTCGTCGTCGTCCCCGTCCCCCCCGGCTCCCTTTTGAGGTTACTTCTAGCGAGCGAGTCAATGGCTGCAGCAACCCCGGCAGTTGAAAAAATGTTTTTGAAAAGGGGAGCATGCAAAGTTGAGCTGCCAGCGGAAACGAGCCTGCTTTAACAAAGTCCGCCGTCCTTGCCAGAGTCTTGCATTCAAAGAGCCTCTGTGTGTTTCATTTTCTGTACAAACTCGCTACCTTTGTTGTCGTCGTCGTCTTCGTCGGTGCTGCTGTGTAAATTAATTTTCCAGAAGGAGAGGAGAGAGACCCATCTCATCCCAATCCCATTTGGCATCGTTCTTCATTAAGTGACCGCTTCCATCAGCCACGCTGTATGATGTCTGGAGAGGGGGTGGCGGGGTAGGGAGGGGGGAGAAGAGAAAAGGAAATCCTTTTAGGTTTGGCGTTGAGGCTGAGGCAGCAGCGAGGGGGCTGGAAAACAAAGTCACTATCACTTTTTTTCTCTCTCTCGCACTACCCTGCTGCAGATTCCTGAGTGCAAGTTAAACGCAACCCAGTAACCTCCGCCTGGTGCAATCCTGTTATTTTTGCGCGCTTTACCTGGATTTTGTGCAAAAAATATTGTCTCGCTGACGCCTTTTTACATTTATGTTAATTATAGCAAAGTTATTAAGTAAATTAAGTGAGATGGTGCCCCCTTCCTCCGTTGTTAAGGATCGAATGAACTTTTGAAACAAACACCTCTCTCTCTCTCTCTCTCACTCACTCACGCCGACACATACGCACCATGTTAATTTTGGTGTGTATATAGTCTCCTCCAATCACTTTGCTGGGACTAAAACATGCCTTACCTCAAAGCAGTCAATTACCAAAGCTACCCAAGATCATCAATCACGGGAATGCTTGAAGTTTAGGGGAGGAGCAATGGTCAAACTATTGATTGCTGCAGTTTTGCACTCCCCCTCCCCCCCCGCCTCGTTCACGCTCCCTGCACATAAAATCTAAACCAGACTATCCCGTTAATAGTGGGATTTATCAATGATTATGCCTCTAGTTGTGAATGTGGCCTATCGAGCTTTTAACAGCAATAAAAAAAAAAGATGCTAAAACAGAAGAGGGAGAACTAGCTGGGGGTGGGAGAAAGATAATACGGAAGGATCGCAGTCAGGGAAAGTTGGGGAGGAACAAAAATCGCCAAGGGGAGGGGAGGTGGCTCTAGAAATTTGGCCCGATTTTAATGGGCAAAGGGAATGTGCTCCAGAGGTCAATAAAGCCCTCCAAAATGATGAATGATTGAGTACCTGTGATGATGATAGTGATTACCGGAGCAATTAAACAGTTTGATTAAATGAGCCATCATAACAATGATGTCTGCGGGAAATCAGCCCTCACATATAAAGAAAGATAGCGTGGAGAGCGGGCTGACAAACGCCACTGGGCATTTCTTCGCCTCCCGAGCGCGCTCCTCCGCCAGGGAAGCCGCAGAGTGCGCGCAGTTCACCGACCGCAGGGGCAAGAAGCTGAAAAGTATCGCCGAGACTTCGAGCCGTTCTGGCGCGCTCTATTTGAACGCCGTCTGGAGCTGAGCAGCCGGAGCTCGGTGTCCCCCCCTTCTCTTCCCCCCCTCCCCCTCCCTTTTCCTCTAGAGGACCTCTTCTTCCAAGATTAAAGCCATTCTTAAGAGCAGCGGCTATACTCCGTGGCTGACTTGGCCGGGACTCGACGAAAAGGTGAGTAAATCCGCCCTCAGTGTGTCGATCTCTTTCAAGCACTGCTTAAGTCGGTTCCTTTTGGCAAAGGACGTCTTTGAGGTGGGGGAGCAGGGTGTGTGTGAAATAAGAGGTTTTGTTGTTCTGCAGTATTTTCTACTCTGTCGCATAAATCGGTAACGCAGTTCAAGATATTCACAGTAGTGAATACTTGGTTAATCCTTCGGGTGCCCGGAGACCTATAGAGCAGTAGGTTATGCAAATCCTTTCCTACTTTTGCAGCTGGACTCTTCCAACAGATTTCTTTAAAAGAGATCTACTCATCAATGAATGGCACTGACTAAAGCTCCCCCCACCCCTTCCGAAAATGTCAGTTTCCTAAATTCCTTGGGAATCGCTTTGTTGTGGAACAGCCGACACAATCCCGCCGTCCAGGACACATTTCAAACTTGATCCCTTGTAAAGCAGCAGCTAAAACACACACACACACACACACACACATACATATACACACCCTACCCTGCAGAGGGTATGTATTTCTCTGGTCAGATAGGTTTGGTGTGATGAAGGGGACGAGCTGGAGTAGTCTATGGAAACAATACCATTCCGTGGATAATTATGTGCATGCAAAGGCTGGGGAGAAAGTCAGTGCTTTCTAGAATCTAGAATTTTGCTGCCTCACCGGGCTTCTATAGCACAATTTACACGACCATTCCAAATCAAACTTAATTTTGAACTAAATAGCTTTTTGAAAAAGAAAGCTGAAAACTAAACAGTGGGGGATGTTTACAGACTGAAAGGCTGCCTGGTTCTCTCCCTCCCCCCCCCCCACTAAACGCGTGTGGTGTCTTTCTTTGCTATTGGAATGCCACCCGGATCTCGAAGTTACCTGGAAAAAAGGAAAGAAATATACCCAGGGCAGACAGTTTCGTGGCCTGTCTGTGTCTGCGAAGAGGTTTAAAATAAAGAGGCAGAATAATCCCACCCCATCTCCTCTAAATCGGCTAATTCTCGGGAGTGGTTAGCTGAGAGTCCAAGAATTCTGCGCCTTGATCCCGCACACAAATCCCTTCCCCTGCGCCAAAGGCGTGCTTTCCGAATTCCGAAAGCTAGTGAGAAGCGAAGGTGGCGCTTCCATTTGGAGCGGCTCTTTAGTGGGCTTGTGGGATTTCATTCTTTTTAAAAAGAAAAGATTTTAGAAAGTGGGATTAAATGATTGCCAACATTTCCTGACCCATCAAAGGCTTGTCCTAGTACGAAGTGTAAGAGAAGTGGAGCATCTGTGGCTTTTCTTTCCCCAAAATCTTCCCAAAAAGGATTGAGGTGTCCGGGGTGGAAACGCATCTCCATCAACAGTCATCTTCCCCCCTTCCCCCCCTTTTGGCCTAGGCTGGAAATGGTTTTAACAGGCGGTAAAATTTCATCTTGTGGTGTCAAATTGGGGTCAGTTGGGGGTTAGGGCTCTCAGTGTCCGAGAAGGAGCTGTCCAGCTGTGTGGGGATTCATTAAGGGCAAAAGATCCGTTTCAAGAAAAACAATACAGAGACAATCAGTAGGCTAAAGATCCTCTCCAAATCGCATTTTACAAGTGCGCCAGAACAAATATGGGTGCTGAAACCTATTCACTTCAGATGCCCAAATCGCCTCCTTGGAATGGAAGAGAACTCTCTCTAACTTTCCAGGGTCGCTTTCTAGCAATTAGATTTTCTGGAGGTACCATTAGATTTTGTTCTCTTTTTGACAGAGCCGAATTGCCCAACAGGTAATATTCAATTCTCCAAATGTATTTCTTTATTTCAGATTTTTTACTTTGCTAGCATTCATGAGATTCTTTCTTTCTTTCTTTCTTTCTTTCTTTCTTTCTTTCTTTCTTTCTTTCTTTCTTTCTTTCTTTCTTTCTTTCTTTCTTTCTTTCCCTGCGGGACATTGCATGTCGCAAGACTAATGCCAATTTAACCTATCCACCACTATCTGGAAATCTTTTTTCTCCTTTGATAGATATTTATCTGTTCTAATAGATACTCTGACTCCATTAACTTGGGGGTCTCTAACAGTGTGGAAAGTGCATGTAGTTAATCAGGTTTATTAAATTCGTGTGGTTTAAATCCTCTTAGCCTTTCTACATCTGTTAGAACAATCGACGCCTCACTAGAGGTACAAATAACTTCAGCCGTAATCTTGTTTGTAACTTTGTTCAATGTTTATTTGTTTGCTGAGATGAAGTATTTATTTTTGGGGATTATGCAAATTGCATCGAGAAACGTACCTCCCTATCTGTTTTAAATTCTATATTCCCCCCTCCGCCGATTAAATTGCAAGAAATGAATCAGATTTATTGATAAACTGTTAAAAATAGTTTAGGTTATTCACGTTCTGTTTGCACTGCAGGTTTTCTTTACTAGTCTGGAAACAGAGAACGTTTGTTTTAATTTTATAGCAGGAATAATCTATTTTTCCTTTCTGCATCCTAAACACACTCTTTGAGTCCTATCAAAAACCCACTTAAACCAAACTACTTGATTATGAATACCAGTGACTGAAAAGGGGGAGAGGAAAGCCGGCTTACATTCAATTTCTTTGTCTTTGACTGAGATCCATGCATTTTAGCTGCACTGAAACCGACTTTTTGGTCATATTGTTCAAGTTTTTTTGTGAACCACTTCACTACAAGTGTTTATGACATTTTCTTTTTTCTTCTTGGCCTCAAATAGACAGTTTTGCAAATGGCCCATCACAGATGTAATCATAAATTTGAGGCTAAATACTGCACTGAAATTGTGAAGATATTCTGGTCCGCCTGTTCCTCTAGTTCTTCATTAACCCACTACCTCCAATACCAATTTCACTCTTTTGTTTTTGTTTTTGTTTGGATTTCCCCAACTTCTTACTTTGCGGAAAGCCTTTCTCTCCGGGAAGGCAATGCTAACTCATCAGAGTGAACTTTTCCTGACCTCTCTAGCTATATGATTGCGATCTTTGAAAGTTGGATTAGGAGGACATTCATTGCCTTACCTGTTAACTTCTCGCACTCTCCCTTTCTTTCTCTTCCCCCCCTTTTCAAAATCAACATGAACTCCAGTTTCCTTATTCACTTGCAATCCCCTATTATGCTCCTCAAACACCTCTAGGAATTAAAACGGCACTTGTAGAGCGAGCCTCTCCCTCCCCCCTCCGTTATTTCTTTATCTCTCCTGTTTATTCTGTAAAGATCCCACTGAACTGAAGAAGCGATTCAATAAACAGCCCTCTAGCGCTATCTGGCGGGACTCCAACACTTTCGGAACAGGCGGTTTCCACGCGGCTTCGACAGATTTTCCCTCGGAATAGTTAAAAGAGCTCTATGTCCGAGATGCTTAACGTCGTCTTCAGAAGGTGATGCCGTTTTCGGTTCCGAATCAGGAGTTCGCTAACCAAAAAAGGCAGAAGACAGACACACTTTCTCTGGCTTATTTTCCCGTCCTTTAAGTCAGTCAGTCTCTCCCTTACCCCCCCCACCACCACCACCATGTGCCCGCGTGGTGCTGACTTTCTCCGAATCCTAAACTCCCTGTAGGGATTTTGCGAAGCGATCCTGTAGGAAAGAAACCTACAGAACAACACCCCCAAGCCTAAACTCATCGCCCTCTGGAAAATAACCCTCGTGCATTTCAGCTGGACCCATTTCCAAGGGGGTTGCAAGCCTGCGCTCCCGCCTCACCCCCCCCCCCCTTGTACAGATTGCCGTCTGCTGAAACGCAGCGGCATCCTAAAGCTGCAGGCAAGCGCCACGCCATCCCTACCTCCCGGCTTCTGACCTATGGCCAAGCTGGAGAGCCCTTCTGGGTCCGAAGCAGCGTCCTGCCTGCTTGTTGACACCGAGGGCCAGAGGCAAAATACCTTCGCAGCAGCTGGTTCTAGCATAGGTTCGGTAGCCATCTGCTCCGGTTTTTTTTCTGGAAGTAGGATTAATTCTTCTTCACTCGACTTCTAGGCACATTCTAGACTCAACTGACCCTCAAGGCACCGAACAACTTGCCCAGAAGGCAGGTTCGCAGAAACACCTGGGCAGAAGACAATACTGCCCCACATACCTAGCAGGTTTCAGCCAGGTATGGATCCGGCTGTCTAACTTGCATTTCCAATTCTGGACGAGCTAGACTCGTGTGGAACCCTTGGAGATCCCTTGTGAAACTCATACTGTCCCCCGAAAACTCTTTCGGAGATTGCTCAGCAAAATGGCCTGCTCTGAAGAGTGGTTCCCTACTTTTACAAAGAAAAGTAAAACCAAGGAACGCGGAGCGCGGGACACAGTCAAAGGAACAGGCGGTGATTTCCGGCCAGAGGGAATGACAGACTTTTGCAGCTCCAGACGATCCCGATCTTCCCTCTCTGGGGTCCCATTGTGCATTTTTTAAAATGCAAAGAGAGTGCAATCCATGCAAAGAGAGTGCAATATAAGGACTGTTTATTGTGTTCCCTTGTCGAGGGGCTTTGTGACACAATATATGGCCGGTGAGTTCTCCCAATGCTGAGTTCTCCTGTAATTAATTGAAAACAGTTATTAGGTCGTCATTGGCAATAGCGTAAATAATTGCGGTGGGTTTTTACTTAAAATTGACCCGTCACGGGGAGGGGGGGAATCGATTGGAGGTATAAAAATGATGTATCAAAACATCAATGTCGATTATTTGAAATATTGTAGTCGAATCTTTTTTATTGCTTCATCGGCTTAAGTGTCTGAAAGCGCAGTGTTCCAACGTATATTTATATTGTCAATACTGTCAAAACTGTCAGGTTTATTACCGTGGATTTGTAATACATTTCGGAGTTGCTCATTTACATAAAATCCTCCCCCCCCCCCAATCTCGCACACTCCTTTCCCTATCTCTAGGAAAGGAGAAGGGAAAAAAACCACATGTCAGTGTAATCAAAGGATTCAGAGCTCCGGCACAATGGCACCCAACCCGCTTTCCTTCCCAGCTCTCTTGCCTAACTTACCAAAAAGGGGCTGTGGCGCCCTTGCCTTGCCGACGGCATGAAAGGCCACCCGTGCTCGCAGCCCACTCAACCCGCATCCACGTGTGGTTTTTCCAGCTGCTGTTTCTGAGTCGGCAGCTGAGCCGATTTAGAACCGCGGAAAGCGGCAGACTCGTTTTAAATCGAAGCGGCGCGGAGGAAGTCAGGTTGTGCCCTGGACTTCACGCCGGTGACATTTCCCATAAGTTTGTCTTGAGTTGAATTCGGCACCCGGCTGCATATTTTCAAGCCGACACTCGTTTCTGAGAAGAAATTACTTGTGTGTGTGTGTGTGGTGGTGGTGGGGGAGTGATTTGCGCCAATAAGCACACCTGTGTGAACTTTGGCGGGCAATGAGGGAAGATGCTGCGGTCCCCGTGTTGGCTGCAAGAATCCCGGTTGGGGCGTGCATTTTAAGGTCCACCAAGCCTCCCAAGACCTCGAGTGAATTAACGTTTCCGAAGCAAGTCTCGTTGACATTAATGAGACTTTCTTCCAAAGTAGGCATGCATAGGATAGATCTGGCTGCATTACGGCGAGTGGGGACCGGCATTACTTGCTTTAATCTCTGGGAGACCCCCAGATCCATTTATACAGTTTTCAGTCTCTTGGTTAACTTCTCTCCCATTTTCTTGCAGGGGGCGGTCAGACTAAAAGGACGTTTCCTGACGCGCGAAGGTCTAAAGATTGCCCCCCCCCGAAAGTTTTCAGCCCAAACCTCTTCATATACAGCCGCGGACGGTCGCTGTGTCCTCTTTATTTTCAGGCTTGTGGGGCTGTTCTGCCACTCGTAAGCATTTCGCGACCACCTCCACTGCGCACAAAACAATATTCAGGCTACTTTTTTTAAAAGCAGAGCCCACCATCACCCCTGCCTTTCCCCATAGATCGGATGATTACGAGTATTGGGAAAGGATCTGCCACCTCCCTGGGTATAAATTAAGAAGTAAGACATGCAGGGCACAGCTCTGCATCCCCGCCCCCCCCCCGGTGCTTTATTGACTTTTGTTTGGACAACCCCCCCCCCTGTCCGGAGATGGTTTTCACCGTGTGCGGCGGCGGCTTCCCGAAAGGCTTCCAGCCCGGGACAGTCCCTTCCTTCGCGCGGACGACCGCTGGGACAAGGGAGCGGCTGCCGGCCCTCGGCCCACCCTTCCCATCCCCGTCGGGGTCTCGGGAAGCCAGAAGAGAAAAGACCCGGTTCTCTGGGATTGCCCAGTAGGACGGTGGGCATCCAGCAGACCGCGCTCCGGGTACATTCGTCTTTCCTGAGCTTCAGGGGAGGGGGGAGGATATTTCTCGCCTTTTGTATTATGTGACAATAAACGGAAGTCAAGCAAATAAAAGGAGCGAACTGTCTGAAATGCCTCTGCCTTTGAAATCCTTCGGGTGACAACGAGCCGTCCCGCGCCCGTCCCGTCAGTGTTTCCAACGAGGAGCCTCTTGTACAGCATTTAACAACAATTATGCCCTAATCAGCTGGAATGTTGGCCACAAATGATGCCATTAAACATCAAAGGGATGCCTCCGACGTTACCTTTTAGCTATAAGAGGATTAATTTCTCTAATTAGAGGGGATAAATATGTGCATAAATATATCTCTTCCCCACCCTTTCTTCTTAATCTGACGTATTCTTCTCCGACGGGTGAGAGAGAGGGAACCGGGGTGGGAAGTCCTTGGACCGCATCTGTAATTTTCAACGTGACTTCAGACTGTCGGGGATGATTTGGCTGCCCCCTCTTCTCAAAAGGAAGCCAGCAGGGAGAAGCGCCTCGTGTCACTGAATCCGGCTCAACAGAGTGGGGGGGGGAAGAGACGATTAGGGAACTTTTGCTGTGCTTAGGGTCCAGCCTCCCCACGGCGGCGCCGCCCCTGAAGCTCAAGGCTGACTTTAACCCCCCCCCCAATAAAATCCGCCTGACCTTGATTAGGACCTGTATGAATAGCTCATTTACCTAATGACTTTGTGTCACGTAGGCAGGAGGTCAGTTTCCTTTTTAACCTTTCCCATAGCTGCAGTAAGCAGTCCTGTGATGATCAATGGCTCTCTGAATAATCAATGCACATTTTATGATCGCTGACAAACTCAATAGATGTGCACCTTGTTACAGGAAAGCGGCCTTGCCTTCTCTGGGCGGCTTGCTAGCCACAAACAGGGGTGCTGGGCTGGACTGACCACCCCTCTCCCCGCGCCGCTAATTTCACTCCGGGGTTGGACTTGATTCGCAAAGACAGCGGTTCCATAACATTGGGCAGTAAGCAAAGTCGCAAGACGAGCTTCCTTTTGCCCCCCTGTGACAGGGTTATGCCAAACAAGAAACACCCCCCTCTTTCTCTGGCCCTGTAATTCTACTGGGATGGTGAAATCCTATGTAGACCTGGGACTCAGTCGCCTAAGACTGAAGTCACTCTGTATAAGCTTGCACTGTAACTCTCCATCCCGGAGTGTTGCCTCCTTCCCTACTTTCTAGGAAAGAGGCACAAGAGAATCAACACATCTGGGCAAGAAACTCTCCCCCACCGCCATTATTTACTCAGGAGACTAAGTGATTAAAGTACAAAGTCCTTCCCCCTGCTCTGCCACAAGGCAAAGTTAGTTTACTGCCTCCTGGCCCCACCTTCCTAATGGGGATGGTGTCCTCAGATAAACATAAAGGTGTGTGTGTGGGGGGAATCCCTTGAATTAACCTTTCTCTTGCATTAATGTCTGATTGAGTTGACGGAGGCACAAGTTCTCTTCTCCAATTCAGGTTGATTTGGCCTGTTAGTTAAGGGGGAGCACCGAAACTTGATTGCATATCTATAGCCAAACATAGGGGGGGAGGTGGAGAGGAGGAAATCCTCCCTACTACACTGACTATTGCAAACAAAACAAAGCCAGTCCCAGCAACAGCTCTGAGGAATGTCTGGGAGCTCTCACATTTGGTGCTATCTGCTGGTGTTAGTCAGAACTGAGAATAGTTGCAACCCTGTTACCTCTGTGGGATAATTAATACAGATTCAGAACTTTTTTTTAAACTACCTACAAACATATGTTTCATTTTCTTCTTCAGCTGAGTTATTCACTGCTTTTCCCTGCAACATGCTTCTTCCAGAAAGTTTCAACCTGGCATTTCTCCTGGCACAGTTTTCCCAGAGAGGAGCAGAGCAGGGATGCCAACAACAAAACCCCTTCTGATTTGTTAAACAAAATCATTTCAGATCTCTCATATTGGATCTAAAAGTAGGTCCGATGGGGTTCCAACAGCACAATGGGATTGGAAAACGAGTGAAGGGAATGTTTGCTTTGGTCTTCTGTCGGAAACACATTGTTTCTTTACAGAATAGTACATTGCTTTCAATAGGAATCTCCCATTCGTAATTCAACTTAACACTGAGGTCCTCAGAAAGTAGAAGTACATCTCTCAATTTAAGTGAGAATTATTTCTGTGGGAAGATACAAAATCTGGCAGTTTGGCCATGGCCATTTCTTTGACTAAAATCCTGCTCACATGTAGTTTCCTTAAACTCCATTGCCTTCAGTGGGATCTATGCTTCAGTGCTCATACTGTGTCTTGCTGTTATCAGAGTAGCAGGAGGAAGAGGATGATACATCCCAATGGAGTACAGCAGAGGAAACCTCACCTTAGCAAGTGTGCATGCAGATGGGCTGGTTGCTCATTCTTTTCATTCTCTTCCATCTGAATACCAAGGAGATAGGGCATAATTTCTCTGTAGTTCACAATGAGTGGAAGAATATAGATCACGCAACATATTTGGAACATGAGAAAATCACCATTGTTTGGATTATTATTCTTAAGTAGAACATTTATGTAGAACATTTTATTTTGAAATGCAGGGAGTATTTGTTTATTTCCTGCATTCTGATATACAACTCACCCTCATGTTTTTAGCCTTTATTTGCAGAAAGGAAAACTTTCATTGCTGAGTTTAGGCTAACTATGCAAGTGATCCACCACACAGAGCTGTTCTGAGAACAAACAGAATGGACTGGCAGATACTGAACAATGCTGACTTGAACAGAACAGGCTTGCAGCCAGACTGTACCATACTTGGGATGGTTAATAAACAATAAACAATAAACTAACTTATCATAATGTATATAATAATTTATTATAATGTATATAATAATAATTTATTATAAGGAAGTGCATGCAAACTTCTTACAAAGTTCATGTGCAGTTATGAATAATTATGCTAATATTATTGTTTATCAGTAACGTGGCCCTAACATAAGCAACCAGAAGTGCAGATGGGCCACAGGAAAGGATACACATCAGAAATGTTTGTCCTGTACGTTCACCTTGAGGCCATATTGCCATCATAAGATGACATCTCTAGGCATGTGTCATAGTGGATAATACTTTCCTTGGGTGTTGGAGAACACTTGACTCTAACCTTTGCTCCAAAGACAGCAGCTGAGCAGTGCAATTTAGCTGCTTGATCTTGCATGATGTATATATAAATATAACTATATTAACTGATAATATTGAATACAGACTTTATTTCTCCATTCAGCTTATCCTGCATGGGATGAAATTTCTTGGACTAGGCATTCTTAGTTAGATTGATTCCAATGGGAGATTTCTGCACATGCTTACATGGGACTTTTATGCTATGCTGAACTGTCTGGATCATGCCCTAATTCTTTACTGAAAACATATGGATATAACCCTTCTGAGAATGTATCCTTTTGGTTCACAAATATATCTGATCCAAATGAAGCAAGTTTGGATTTGATTTCACTGAAATTCAATGCATATTTAATTTGGTCAAATCAGCAGGACAAAAATATTTCATTTTGGCTGGATCATTCTTTTGATCCCACTCACCTGTATGTACAGTTTTATGTCATTTAAAACATCAGAACAGTACTGTTGTAATGCCCATAAACACATTTTTGCCATGGTTGTTTCATTATATTCTAATAAAACTACAATAGGGAAAAGGACAACCAGTCAACATACCGTTTGATTTAGTGGTGTGAACCCTGACATCATCTGAGGTCTTGTGGAGAATTCTGAGTTGGTAGATGGCCTGCAGCACTAAGGAACAGGAGGAATTTCTTGGAGCACACCCCCTTCCATGCTACCAAGCACACTGGAGAAGAAGGATTCAAGAATGTCACCCCACCTCATTTTGCTACATGTGAAAATCCAGCCTAGTAGCTGTTCTAGCTATTGTGAAAGAATGCAGTAGTAACTAAGATGAACAGCATTCTGAATTGTATTACTTCAGTATGGAAGGGTATACATGTGTGTGTGTGTGAGTCATATTTTGAATCCTATCCATCATAAAAGCTTCCCTGAATTAAGATATCCAGGAGATGCTTACTTTTCTGCCCAAGGTGGAGTCCAGATTCTTAACTCAGTCCCTAAACTTATCATTCACAATGTGTAAAATAGCAATTAAGGTCATGGCAATCTGATATGACATGGAGATCCATTATTAGCCCATCCCTTGATGGTTGCTATTAAAGGTTATGAGCAATCACAGAAGCCTTAGTGCTGCTTTAGTCCATGGCTCTAGTTAATCACCCCCTCCTCTTTCTCCTCCAGGAGCATCAGGGGAAAGCATAAGGGCACTAAATCAGTACCGTCACTTTTCTCACATTGTGGCTTGGGGGAGGGGCTGATGGGGGGGGGAATGACAAGAGGAAAAAGTTCCCCCTTCAGCATTGTGGGAGTTAACCACTGTGCTTTTAGCCCTTTAAAAATCACAGGCAATCCTATCTCCCAGATAATTTAAAATTTAGCCTTAAATATGCTATTGCAAGACAATTAAGACGACACTAATTTGATGTTGGTTAGATGCTGTAGAAACAATTTTGTCAGACAAAAGACACCTTCCAAACTTAGAACTGAAACACAGTGGGAAAACTCTGGTTTCATCTGATTATTTGGAGCAATGAAGGGTATAAATGAAAACATTCTTTCCTTCAGATTACTGGTTCCATCTGGGTGTGTTTTGACCCTCTAACTGACTTATGCTACACTGGAAGGAATGCTAATTAAGGAGGCAATCCTAGACACACTTAGGTAGATGCAAGTTGAAATCAATGGACTAATTACTTTGATGATGTAATTGTGTGTTTAAGATCAGGAATTATAGTCATGGCAGTCATCTGCATCTTGGTGTTAGCAGGCAATGTAGCAAATAGAGCCAAGAGGACTTCTGCAAATAAAAATAAAACAAAAAAGTCAAATGCAAAGACTTAGTGCAAGTAAGCATGAATGCAAAAAGGTAAGTGCAAATTAGAATTGAATATTTATAAGTCACAAATCATTGACAGTTTGGTGGAAAAAAGCAAAGCAGCTTTATGAATGAGATTAAAGCATGAGAATATCAAAGGCTGAATCGCCAAATCAATAGCAATTTAATTGGCCATTTCCTTGTAAATTGTGGTTATAGTTTTTGTGACATTAGAAAAACATTAGGAATGCAGTAAACAAAGAAAATTCACATGTTTATATATGTACTTTTCAATGTAGTATGTAGTTGGAAACCAGCAAGCTATAAAATGAGCAAATATCACATTTAATTTGATTTTTAGAAAGTATAGTCCCTTGACTGTTTGGGGTCTTGCATTAGGTTTGCTTAGTTAGGTTTTACAACAACCAGTGTTTTAACAATACTTTAACATGAGTGGATCAATCCAGTTCAGTGTGTCTATGCATGGATGAATTACACATGACAGAACAGAGCATTCCCCAACCTGGCATTGTTGTGTTTCATGGACACTTGATGCATGAGGCCTACAGAGAATGGGATGTATGTGCTTCCTGCTACTTGGTCAAGGGAGGAGACAGTACAGGCAGGATTGCCGCAGTGGTCTAGGCTGAACCCTATTCCTGTAAAATAAAGTACTGTATTTATTTTCACACAGTGGCATGATGGCAGCACAATCGTCAGGGATGAAGACTTTTGCCAGCTTTGCCCATCTCCCCTCCCCCCCCTTTGATCCAGCAGTGCTATAGAAGAAAGAAGATGGAACCACTTTTAAGAACTGTGGTCTGGGACAGTAGAAACTCCCTCACCCAGTGACTATATGTTGTTGAAGTTTCCTAGCAAATATCTCAGGAAGGGCTTATGTCTCCCAGGCTCACTGTAGCATCTGTAAAGAGAGCAGCTATAGCAGCCACAAAGCCATCAGGGGGCTTTTTTTTTTTGGTCACCCACTCCCCCTTCTTGGGCAACACCACCAACCCAAAGAAAAGCTGCTTGGATCCAACAGTTCATTCTGGTTGTTTTTTTAAAAAGGTTTTACTTACAAATGCTTATTTTGGTGTATTCTTTTTTTCCCCCCATCCCCCTTTAGCAGGTGGCTCATGTTCTGATACAAGTACTATAATAAAGTTATATTTATGGGAAATGATCTGTGCTTTGTTCCCTAAGATATAATCCCATACACTGCAAGTGTTTAGTGCAGGTTGCTGGAACACAGGAGAGCTTGGAAGGAATGCTATCTTGAAAGACAGCCAAGACAGCAATTTAAATCACAGCTATTGCTCTGCTTTAAGCATCAATAAAATATTGGTGCTTGTGTATATTTGGAAATTGTGTTAAAACAGAATATTTTAAAATATTGACGAGCCCACAGAACCATAAGGGAATAATACTTAGTATAGGGTTCTAATTTACCTATAACTAGATTTTTTTGTTTGTTATTAATGTATTACTTAGTAAAAACCAACTAAATGTCACTTGTTGATTCACTTTTTCTCACTTGCTTAGCGTCCAATATGGTTTCCATGTTGAAAGTAATTTTGATGAAGCTTCTCTACCAGGTCAAATGAGATCATCCCAAAGCTGACAATGATATCAAAATGAAACTGAACTGGAAGGGGTCCTTGGTCCTTGAAGCAAAAGAATAGCATAACTTCTTGTAGCACTGTGTTTAATAGCATCCACTCGCCTGGGCAAGGCTAGCAATTAACCCATGTCAAAACACTGCAAAAGGGGAAACCCAGATGTCAAATAACTTTGGAAAAGGATAACCTCATGTCCTCCCCAATCCCCAAGATGGGCCTGTCAGAAGCTGAAATGTCTCTTGTGCTTCCGTAACACCAGAAGATGCTTCTTTGCCCCATGTTTAAATTCCAAATAGATTTCTGTAGAAAGCATCTCCTGTTTGTAAATTCTAGACTGACTGAACAAAAGGCTAGTTTTAAAAGATGTCCTTGCCCTAAGAAAGAACAGAAAGCTTGAGATTTGACTTTAATCTTCAGAGTCAGGTAAGGAATCTATTTCACAATAATTGAATGAAACATTAATATTTTGGGTTAATGGCTAGATTTATTTTTCTGGTTCTAATAGGAAAAGAGCATGCAGGTGCTACTTTCTGTTTTATCCTTCACAGCATGGCCATTTCCAGCATGAAGGGAGAAAATGGGGCACAGTGTGCAAGGCTGAAGTTAAGAGTATTTATAGTATGTAGTCAATTCTGAAGCAAAGCATTTAATACTGGATTAGTGTCAGATGAAATTTATGTGGGAAAAATGTCAGCCAGAGTTGCTTTAGTGGGGAAGGAACATGGTACAGCCTGTGGGTCTTTTGGGTCATAGGAGACACAGAGGCAGTTTAAGAGATTTTCTTGGAAGTAGACCAGGGCCAGCTCAGCATTATTCCCTAGGCTGATCTCAGTTAACCCATCCTGAGAGAAATCAAAAATAACACTTCTATGGCTGAACCATGATAATAACACTGATAACGGAGCACCCATTTTAAGGGGAAAAAAGTTACACATTCTTTGGTGTAGTGATTAAGTGCGTGGACTCTAATCTGGGAAAATCGGGTTTGATTCCCCACTCCTCCACTTGCACCTCACCTGGCTGGATGACCTTGGGCAAGCCATAATTCTGGCACAGCTGTTCTTGAAAAAAGCAGTTTCTGTCAGAGTTCTCTCAGCCCCACCTACCTCACAGGGTGTCTGTTGTGGGGAGGGGAAGGGAAAGGAAAGGAGTTTGTTAGCCGCTCTGAGACACCTTTGGGTAGTGAAGAGCGGGGTATAAATCCGATCTCTTCTTCTTTTCATTATAATTCCTCAAATAAAGCACTGCTTCATTTGTTTCTACTCAGATCCTCCTGCAGTTCTCCATATCAAACAATTTTACTATCTGGGAACTGAAGGAAAAATGGGAAAGAAAGATTGGTGCCTCTTGTCACATTTGGTAGATTGCACTGTCTTCAGAAAAAGAGTGTGATATTGCTTCTTTTGGCCACAAATTGATGTCAACTTTATAAAAGGTTGGAGAAATGTGAAAGAAATGTACTATTTCTCCATTCTCCTAAGACTTTACAGTACAGTCCATTGCCATGGTATTCCAGTCCTACTCCAAAGAATTTTTTCTCTCTTCCTGTGAGCAGAACTCCTCGACACTATTGCATTGACAGGAAAAATGGGTCAATGGTGATACTTCCTTTGCTAGCAGCCTTTCAGCAGAAGAAGGCTCTTAGAGAAATGCCAGTTTGGTAGCTGACAGTGCAATCCTAAACAGAGTTTACACCTTCAGTGAGGCTAGGGAACTAATGTTTTCCAAACTTTTATCAAATCATTATTTACAGCATGCTACTTTTCTACCATAATGATTGGTTCACAATATTAAAGATAGGTAGACAATGTTGCATTGACAATGATGGAACCCTTTCAAATGTTTCTGAACACTAGATAAAATACTCTATGAATACTGTAATCTGGGAAAACGTCTGAGACAAATAAAGATGAGCTGCTTCTTTAAGTGATCTTTCTTTTCTATCAAAATCGCCAAGAAATTTATTGATTTAAAGCATTTGTATGTCACCTTTCCACTCAATTAGGGCCTTCAAGGGAGCTAATTTTTTTTAAATTAAAAGACATTAAAATAAACTTCTAAAAACAACACATATAAATAAAAAACAACAGTTAAAACAAATAAGAAGGGTGGTCAGTAAGGGTATAACAAATGAAACAAGAAAGAAGACAGTGATGGATGGGGATAGATCAATATCCCCTGGGAAAGAATTCTATAGCTTTGATGCCATGACTCCGAAGGTTGTGGTTGCTAGCCTCAGATGATGGGGGCACCATGAAGTGAAATGGTTGGGAAGATTTCCATTGGAGTAAGCAGTCCTTAAAGTAAGCAAGCTTGCTTCATTATTATTATTTTTTAAAACTACAGTTCTAGGTATTTTCAATAAAAGCCAATGTTATAAGACTGCTTCTTCAGAGAATTAAAATGCTTGCCAACACATTTTCTTGGAGAAGGAAAAAAAATTACTTATACTAATGAAAGTTGATAAAATATGATTATAAAAAAGAACTGGTGCCAAGAAACAATATGGTTTACAAGCCATGATCACCTAATACCCTCCTCACAATTCCTGAACACAATGATAATGAAAAGTATATGTACATTTTGGTGGAAATACTAACATTATTCCCAAATTAAAAGATAAAATGTTCAGTCACATCAGATAAAAAGGTTGTTGTTAACAACTGAATGAAACTGGATTAATGTTATATAACCTTTTAAAAAGTTAAATTTATAACTTCCACTTCCCTCCTTAGAGGCAAGATTTTCCCTCATTTTCCTTTTATGTCCTTTCACTGACTGAGCAGCCCTGGTAATGTGTATTCTTCTCTTTAAAGTAGCTTTAGCAGTCCCACCCTGTGACAGTAATATGTAATGGCTATTTTCTCAGCCCAGGACCTAAAGGAAGGGTTAGGGTCTCCCTTTACCTTAAATGACAGAAAATGGCACTTTTAAAAATAAAAAATAACAGAATGTTTTAGTTTACATCAAGGGGACAGGTAAGGCAAAGTTAGGGATTGAAAATACCAAGATAAAATAGTATAAGCACAAACGTTTATTCTTATACATCAGGCTAGTGAGAGTCTCTTGAATTATTCACTGTTACTATAGTTCTTTACTTTGAGAGGCTTTTGTTCCTGGGTTTTCCCAAACCAGCTCACTTTATTTGTATAATAGCCAGGGCCGGCCCGAGGGTTTTTTTGCACCCTAGGCAGGGCTTCCTTCTGGTTCCCCGTGTGTTGCCAACCTCCAGGCAGGGCCTGGAGAGAACTTAGTCCAACTTCTCTCCCCCTTTGGAGGCTCCAAAGTTGCCTCAGCTCTGCCCAGGGCCAGAGAGAGCTCAGCCCACTGTCGACTGCCGGGGTGGCTGCAGGTGAGCCGGGTAGAGGAGTGCACCAAGAGTGGTGCAGGGACAAGGCCAGGCCGCTTCCAGGTGCCTTGCGGCCATGATCACCCTCCCTCCGGCCGGCTGGGGCTCCCGTGCTCGGTGGCGGTGAGGAGGAGGAGGAGGAAGGGACCCCTCGTCAAGAGGGGCCCGCGGGTGGGGCAGGGATGGTGGCATCGAGCCTGGGCTCCCCCCTCCCTCCCCCAACTTACCCAGCAAACTTGGATGGTTGGGCTGGGAGAAGAGCGAAGAGCTCAGGGGTGCCAATGCCGTGCAGCCCGCTGATTCTCCAGCCAAGTCACTTTCCTCTCCCACCAACTTTCATTCTCTGTTTGTTTGTGTGCGTGTGTGGTTGCGGGGGGAGGGGAGGGAAGCGAAGGGGTGGGCAGGGAGTGTGTGTGTGTTGGGGGCAGGAGGGAGAGAGAGAGGCCGCATCGAGGACGTGAGGAGGATGCAGGGGCTGTGGACACCTCCTGATGATTGGCTGCAAATTACACCAGGAACAAGAGGTGCGCATGGGCCACCGCTCCACTTTGCCTCCCCAATCTCCTTCCTCCGGCGCGCTCAACGCAGCTAGTGGCCATGATTTGCTGCCCCTCCTCCCTCCCTCCCCTGCTTCCCTCCCTCCCTCGCCGGTGCAGAGAGAGAGAGTGAGAGTGCATGAGAGGGGCGGGCGGGCAGAGACCAGGGCCTTGATCCCCGCCACCTTTCTTTTCTCACCGGGAGGGGGGGCTCAGCTGCCACGGGGCTGGAGGGCGCAGACCCCAAGCGCTTCCTGCCTCTGCTCACTTGCTGGCTGCCTCCTCCTCCTTGTGCGGTGGGGCCCGGCAGGGAAGCCATCATTCAGGACCGGCCTGTGCTCTAGGCGAATGCCTAGTTCACCTAGTGGGTGAGCCGGCCCTGATAATAGCAGTCTCTTTTGGTGCCCAGAAGGCCGGTACCCTCTTCTCAATACCCAAACCCTTCTCTTGGAACACCAGAAATCTTCTTGAGTTGTTGACAAACTTCTAAGTCTCCACAAGCAGTTTTCAATCACACTAGACCAGGGAATCTCTACTCAGAGATAATATCCCCTGTTTGACTGGGTAGGGATTCTTCTTCTCTCTAGATGATTTATCCCCTCTTCCTCTGGCCTGAATATGAGACTTCTTATGCTACCCTTGCCAAGCTTTTCCCCAGTTTGCTGTCTGTACTCAAAACTGCCCTCAGGTAATGCTGAATTAAGACTATATTAAGTCACAGGTGAATTCTGACTTTGTCAGAGCTAAACCCTTGTCTGTTAGGGCTAGTCTAAGACAATATCAACACACATGTTGGCACAGTTATGGCAGGACTCTGAATCTGTTCTCCTCAGCATCCAGCTCTCACAAGACTTTCTTCGCTCAGCTGATGCCACCCAACCAGATTGCCTGAAGCAGCCTGCCACTCAACATAAGAACATAAGAGAAGCCAATGTTGGATCAGGCCAATGGCCCATCCAGTCCAACACTCTGTTACACAGTGGCCAAAAATACCAGGTGCCATCAGGAGGTCCATCAGTGGGGCCAGGATACTAGAAGCCCTCCCACTGTTGCCCCCCTCAAGCACCAAGAATACAGTACATCACTTGCCCCAGCATGAGAGTTCCTATCTATACCTTGTGGCTAATAGCCTCTGATTGACCTCTGCTCCATATGTTTATCCAATTCCCTCTTGAAGCCATCCATGCTTGTAGCCGCCAACAACTCCTGTGGCAGTGAATTCCATGTGTTAAACACTCTTTGGGTGAAGAAGTACTTCCTTTTATCTGTTCTAACCAAACTGCTCAGGAATTTCATTGAGTGCCCATGAGTTCTTGTATTGTGAAAAAGGGAGAAAAGTACTTCTTTCTCTACCTGCTCTATCCCATGCATAATCTTGTAAACCTCGATCATGTCACCCCTCAGTCGTCATTTCTCCAAGCTAAAGAGCCCCAAGCGCTTTAACCTTTCTCCATAGGGAAAGTGTTCTAACCCTTTTATCATTTGAGTTGCCCTTTTCTGCACTTTTTCCAATGCTATAATATCCTTTTTAAGGTGTGGTGACCAGAACTGTACACAATATTCCAAATGAGGTTGCACCATCGATTTATGCA